>NC_134270.1:174590100-174621023 GCF_031893055.1 Leptodactylus fuscus | reverse complement strand
TGAAAATAGGTCTACAATAGTCATCACTTCTTTCCGCAGAACACAACTTGAAAGATGAAACATTAGTAGAAGAGAATCAGTACAGAAATATCTACAGTAACCTCAGCTCTCACCCAGAACCAATGAGATCAATGTAAGTTGTAGCAGCTTTATCAGTGTTATAATAAACGTATAAGAATAATCCTTACATAAATATATGTGCACCCTCATATAAAGAAACTCCAGCAATGGGTGATCCATAACCATAGATCCGGTCCCGGGTTTCATCATCTATGTTCCTGATTGTATATAGGGAACTGATGGAACTAATCTGATACTGTGATATTTCATATGACACCAGAACCAGTGTTCTAGATGATATAATAACTGTTTGAAGTGACCTCCACAGTATCAATGTCTCTGTATTACACAGGGGCCCACCCCCCAGTATACAGTGAGAAGCAGTATATAGATTTCTGATGGCAATGCAGAAACATGGATAAGAATAAAGAAGAGGACATACAATGGATTTCAATGAAGAATATAATAAAAGAGAGACAACATTTGATGATAAAGTATATTACAATATTTATTAAGGTTACAAATTCTTACAAAAAAAAATCTAAAGTTGTTTGGAAGTTTAAGCAGACAGTAAGGGGAGTCTGTCAGCACAACACTGAGATATAAACTAATCCCAGAACCTTGTAGGGCAGGCAGCACAGTTTGCAGTTATGTGTTTCTTATTTAGGACCCCTGCTCCATTATCATAAAGAAATCATCATTTTATCTACATGCAAATGAGCAGACAAGGCTGTTAGGGGCATTGCTTCCATCAATGGGCTTTAGGGGCATTGCTTCCATCAATGGGCTTAGGGGCATTGCTTCCGTCATTGGGCTTAGGGGCATTGCTTCCATCATTGGGCTTAGGGGCATTGCTTCCATTAATGGTCTTTAGGGGCATTGCTTCCATCAATGGGCTTTAGGGGCATTGCTTCCATCAATGGGCTTAGGGGCATTGCTTCCATCAATGGGCTTAGGGGTATTGCTTCCATCAATGGGCATTAGGGGCATTGCTTCCATTAATGGGCTTAGGGGCATTGCTTGCATCAATGGGCTTAGGGGCATTGCGTCCATCAATGGGCTTAGGGGCATTGCTTCCATCAATGGGCATTAGGGCATTGCTTCCATTAATGTTCTTTAGGGGCATTGCTTCCATCAATGGGCTTTAGGGGCATTGCTTCCATCAATGGGCTTAGGGGCATTGCTTCCATCAATGGGCTTTAGGGGCATTGCTTCCATCATTGGGCTTAGGGGCATTGCTTCCATTAATGGTCTTTAGGGGCATTGCTTCCATCAATGGGCTTTAGGGGCATTGCTTCCATCAATGGGCTTTAGGGGCATTGCTTCCATCAATGGGCTTAGGGGCATTGCTTCCATCAATGGGCTTTAGGGGCATTGCTTCCGTCATTGGGCTTAGGGGCATTGCTTCCATCATTGGGCTTAGGGGCATTGCTTCCATTAATGGTCTTTAGGGGCATTGCTTCCATTAATGGGCTTAGAGGCATTGCTTCCATTAGTGGGCTTAGGGTATTGCTTACATCAATGGGCTTAGGGGCATTGCTTCCATCAATGGGCTTAGGGGTATTGCTTCCATCAATGGGCTTAGGGGCATTGCTTCCATCAATGGGCATTAGGGGCATTGCTTCCATCAATGGGCTTAGGGGCATTGCTTCCATCAATGGGCTTAGGGGCATTGCTTCCATCAATGGGCTTAGGGGCATTGCTTGCATCAATGGGCTTAGGGGCATTGCGTCCATCAATGGGCTTAGCGCGCACACTACATGTAGGTTTTTGCTGTCTGCTTGAAAAATCGGACATATTTGTGAACGGACACTTAAGGACAGACACGGAGTGTAAAGAATGGACATGATGTCCCATTTAAATCAATGCAAAATGTACGGACACAGCTAATATCCGATGCTAACGTCTGCTCAAGGTTTTTCACGGACATTAGCAGCGGACACTAGCTGTCAGGCACCGACACTAGTGTGAACGCCCCCTAACATATTGATGTTTGATATAACTTACTTTTTTATAATTCTTTTAGGCCCTCGATGAATGTGAACATCAATGACAATTTTGCCATTTACAGCAATAGTGAAGTAAGTCATGTCTCAGAGAAGTGGACTCTGTAATAAATGACTCCTCTCTGGTGCGCCCGTCCTCTCCTTGGTATTGTAGAAGTGTCACTATGGAATCTGTACTGTGTTTGGATATGGAAGGTCACATAGGCACCTGTTACACACATTGCTATCTAATCCCAGCAAACCTTGGAGTCTATAGACCTTGTGGGTCCTTGGAATATTTAAAGGGGTTATGCCACGAACAATATTTATATTGAAATATATATTTTGCAACATTTAATGACTGTCTGACCATGGAATCCATCATCGGTCCTTAGAACAAGGGTTATTTTACCTCTTTTGTGAACACAGCCATGGTCAAGACAGCCAACCCTATGGTAGATCCAGACACTCTGCAGCTCAATTCAATGGGAACACCAGAGACAGCCAAATTCACTGCCTTGAATATCTCGGGGTCTCTTGTTAACGTGAATGACAGCAATTATTCATCTATTTAATGGATACAGGATCGATATTGCTTGTGACATAACCCCTTCAACGGAAAATGACAGGCCTACCTGGAGCTCAATCCGTCTTTGACCTATTGGTAGACACTTCATTTTCTTATTAATGTATGTATTTTTATTTTATTTTATTCACAGGTTTTTCGGGCAAAAAATGAAGTTGAATATTCTGATATTTCTCATGTTCCACATGACCAGTTGAATACTTCTAGGGTCGGCCAAAGACACAACGTGGAATACGCAACATTACGGCATTAGATAAAATGTTTTCTCTTGCGATGTGAGGATCATGTGATTCAATGATCATTTAGTATGGCCAAATATTGTTCTAGCGAGTCACTGGATGTAACACACTGAATATTACTCAGCTTTACCCATAACTAGGGTTGAGTGATTGTGTTCGGAAAAGGTCGGATTCCGATCGGCGATCCAGAAAATTTCACAATCGCGATCGGAATTCCGAATACGATCTTTTTAGGTGGGATCGAGATTGGTACTATTTCTCACAATGCTTTTCTTAGCCTTCACACTGAGTATACGCTCCGCTCATTCTGAGCAGAGTGTATACTCAATGTGGAGACTCCGCTGCGGTTCCATAGGAATGAATGGAAGCAGTCGGCACACAGCCTTAACCCCCTGTGCACCAGCTGCCTCCATTCATTCTAATGGGAAACTAAACTAACCTCTCTAGTAGCTACTTACCTGCAGAGATGGCTGGTCTGGTGCCTGGTGTTCTTCTTCGCCTCGCTGCCGCTCCACGCTGCTCTTCTCACCTCACTGCCCCACCTCTTAGGTTAGTGTTTAAAGAGCTAGGAAGGTGGGGCTTGTGGCTTAAGAGAGTGTGGGCGGGTACAGGGTGGGGAGATATGACGTCTCCCATCCCAGTTCCTGCCCACACTCTCCTAACCTGTCCACACTCTCTTAACCTGGGAGGCAGAGGGCAACGAGGCGAGAAGAGCAGCATGGAGCGGCAGTGAGGTGAAGAAGAACACCGGGCACCGGAGCAGCCATCTCTGTAGGTAAGTGGACACCAGGGGGGACTAAGTAGCCAGAGGATTAAAAAAAAAATCCTCTGGATACTTTAGTGATTCACTACACAGCATAGATTCTAACAATTAAAGCGTTCAATTTAGATTCCATGCTGTATAGTGAATAGAATTGCTTTTAAAATCCGATCTCCGATTAATAAAAAAAAATCACATTGACTTGCATTGGGATCGAAATCGGGTTCGAATGAAAAATGATCGGAAATCGGATTTCAAAATCGATCCTGAAAAGTCAAGATCGGCTCAACCCCACCCATAACTCTATAGGTCGCTGTCACATGACATTACTACTAAGCCTGTCTTGTGTTGTGGATTGATAGTAGTTGGTTACATCATAGGAGTCCCGAAGTGTCTCGATTTCATACCCTACATTTTTAAGCAGAATTCCCATTCAGGAGCCTTGTTGGACATCCCATACCAGAGCTGTGATGGCTGCCGTTCTATTGGACTCCTTTTGTTTCAAACTTTATTAATTGTTATAAAATATATTTTACATTTCCTGAGATGTTTGATTATTTTTTACATACATAATTTACATTGCAATAATCTCTAAGTTCTGTCTTCAAAATGGCTGACTATTTTTCTTATTTAGCGGTGTGCACTGTGGTCCGCATTCATTATTACATTCATTTATGTAGAAAACTGGCAGCTAGTATTGAGTTGTATAACTTTGTGGGAGATATGTCCACCGCACCTAAGTATGCAGATCTGTGCAGATAAACAGGGCTTCAAACTCATTCACACGATGCAGTTAGTGGCTGTGGTTTTTACTGGCAATCAAAATTTATTGCCAACGTTTATAGTGTTTAGTTACACCTTCCCCTGGTTCAGGAGCCAAAGCAATACACTCTCCAGCTGCCTAGAGTTAGTAAAATATATTCATAGGCACCCAAAATGGTGCCATTACAAAATGCATCTCGTACAGCAAAAAAATAAGCCCTCCTATATCTACATCACCAGAAAAATAAATATAGCTTGTGACAAACCCCCCCCCCCAAAAAAAAATCCAAATCATTGAAACAAACCTGGCTGCATCAAGAAGGGAATGTAAAAGCTGACTGACTGACAGGGGACAAACCAGAGTTACAGCTTGCAAAGGAAAATACACCAGAAGTGACCCCCAGAGTGACCCCCCCCAATCATAGGAGCTACTGGGACATAGTAGGGAATGTGGTGTTTGCAATGTTCTCTGCACTGCTTATATATTCCCCCTTCGCCATCCGCTGTGCAGTCACACCTGGGATTCTAATACTCACTACACCCCCTGATAAATTCTTTGAGGGGTGCAGTTTTTAAAATGGGGTCACTACTTACCTTAACCTACCTTACAGGCTCTACAAACATGACATGGCGTCCAGATACCAAACATCTGAATCTGTACTCCAAAAGCAGCATCGCGCATCTTCCCTTCTGCGCCCTGCTGTGCGCCCAAACTGCAGTTTATGCCACATGTCTGACCCTGGTGTACCCCGGATAACGTATGTAATGTCATATGTGAGTATAAACTAATATTAGGGCACATGTATGACATTGGTGTACCCCAGATAATGTACTTAGTATTATATGTGGGTTTAAACTGATATTTGGGCGCAGTCGAACACAGAATTAGCACTATGTATTTTTGGTGCACAGATTTAAACAGTTTGGTTTATGGACGCCATGACACTTTTGCAGGGCCCTGAAATGCCAGTGAAGTGGAATTACCTGACACGTGACCCCATTTTGGAAACTACACCCATGAAGGAATTTATCCAGCGGTAGAACATACTTTTGTTTCAAGCCATCCCAAGCCAGTACATTTGCACTTGGGTCCGAAACGTGTTGTGCCATTCCCTTGGAGTGTTGTCCAATAAAGAAGGTTTCTAATAATTGGGTGAGCACTGTCCTTGACCTATCCGGTCGGTTGCTCCTTCTCCTGTTGCTACATTTCCTTCTTAGTCATTTAGTAACACAGAACATACTTTTGTTTTTGCAAAGATGATTTTTATGCACAAAAGCCCTTGTAAAGAAATAGAGGGTGCTTTGCTAAATCCAAAAATAGAACGACATGTGGTACTTGCTGGTACTGAGTCAGTTTACCAAACCTTGCACATAGTAGCAGCCCCTGCACCAGAGAGGATGTGGAAACTTAGTTCAGTGACCAGCGACTAAATTTCCACATCCTCTTCATTGTAGTAGCTGCTGTTTATAAACAAAGTACAAAAAAAATTAGAGTGGGGGTAACATTAACTCTTTAAATGCATGTAACCCCTTTCCATCACAGGCATTTCACAATGTTGTTACTGAGAATCTGAAGAAAAAAAAAATCAGAATTGGGTGGAATTGGAGAAAAAGTGCATTTGTGTTACATTCTTAGCTGTTCCATTTTTAAGGAAAATTCTTCATTTTTAAGAATTTTTTTTCCAAAGTTTGAAGGCCAGGCATTTTAGGACACACAAATACCTAATGTGTATGTATTTCACAGTATTTTTTTACTTTTATATCTATTCTAATGCATTGCATTGCAAAATACCAGAACTTCTATTATAGGCTGCTGAGACAAGACTGGGAGCTGTCATCCCTGAAAATACGGGATCATCCCAGCCGATCCGAACAGCACGCTCCCATAGAAATGAATGGAATCACCTGGCACGCAGACTTTGCCAGTGGCCAGCCACTTAACCCCCCATGTGCCGGCCGCTTCCATTCATTTCTATGTGAGTGTGCTGTTTGGAACGGCTGTTCCAACCAGTGTTCGCTCATCTCTAGTTAACAATGGCTGTCTTCATAACTCAGCCCCAATGTGTACAGGGTAGACTTTTCCTGGCAATGCTTAGTCAGAGCCTCACTAGGGTATACTTTAATGCCTTTTTATAGGTCTATGTGTGTTCACTTTTTTCCCGGATACTAAATTTAGAGATGAGCGAACACTATCCGAATAGCACGCTCCCATAGAAATGAATGGACGTAGCCGGCACGCGGGGGGTTAAGCGACCGGCCGCCGGCAAAGTCTGCGGGCACATTCTTAATAACCGAGGTGTGAAAGAAAACAAAAACGAGGTCCGGAGTCTTTGTCTTATAGATCTCAGGAAATAGCTGCAGCAAGTAACTTGCAGAGTGAGGTTGTGATTCATTGTGTTCAGAGGACTTGGCATGTAAGTATCATTGTTTTATTCATTGTAACTAGATCTATCGACTATACAGTATATCATATACCAGAGCTCCTGTCCTGTGGGGCTTGGTATATATATATATATATATATATATATATATATATATATATATATATATATATATATTGTAGCTGCTGACTTCTAATACAGTATACACTAGAGACTAAATTCATCAGATAATTCTTTGTCTAAGGTTTGTAGGCAGCGGGGGGTAGAACACCCTTCTTTCTCAGAATCGGTGAGGGTCTCAGTAGTCAAACCCCCAATGATCGGGAACTTCTCCTATATCCTAAGGGTAGAGGGTGCATACATATTGTGGCATAACATTTCTAATGCTTCAGTTAGATTTCCATTCTTTTTGATATCTTGCCCCCCATTTTACTTCGAAGCACCAGAGTGAGATCTTGGCTGTTGATCCATTTCCAAGACAGAAGTAGGGTTGAGCGATGGAGATCGGCTGGAAAATGATCGGAAATCAGATTTTAAAATTGATCCTGAATAGAGATGAGTGAACACTAAAATGTCCGAGGTTCGAAATCCGATTCGAACAGCCGCTCAATGTTCGACTGTTCGAACGGATTTTGAACCCCATTATAGTCTATGGGGGGAAATGCTTGTTTCAGGGGTAGGCAAAATTCAATAACATTATACTTACCAAGTCCACGAGTGAGGGTGGGCTGGATTCTCCTTGAAGTTTTCTCCTGGCGCAGGGTCCCCACATCTTCTTCCGGCTGGAATTCACTCTGCCTAGGGATCGGGGCCTATGCAGAGCCGACTGCGCATGCGCGGTCATGCGCGGACATGCGCAGTCGGTTCTGCCCAGCCAGACGCCTGAGCAGAGCCGACTGCGCATGCAAGGGAATTCTAGCTGGAAGACGCCGCGGGGGCGCTGCACGGAGAAGACTTCTAAATGTAAGAGAAGAACCAGCGTTGATTGGCAATGTATAGCATTCTGCCAATCATCGCTGGTTCTGCATTGAACCTTAAACTTCGAACAGCTAGTAGTGTTCGATCGAGTACGAGTATTTCGAATACCATAGTATTCGATCGAACACCTACTCGCTAGAGATGAGCGAACAGTGTTCTATCGAACACATGTTCGATCGGATATCAGGGTGTTCGCCATGTTCGAATCGAATCGAACACCGCGTGGTAAAGTGCGCCAAAATTTGATTCCCCTCCCACCTTCCCTGGCGCCTTTTTTGCACCAATAACAGCGCAGGGTAGGTGGGACAGGAACTACGACACCGGGGGCATTGAAAAAAATTGGAAAAAGTCATTGGCTGCCGAAATCAGGTGACCTCCATTTTAGACGAATAGTGGATTTCAAATCCGGGTCATATGAGAATGTGAACTTTGTGACTATGAGACAGGGATAGCTGTACAGGCAGGGATAGCTAGGGATAACCTTTATTTAGGGGGGAATGTTATTAAAAATAACTTTTTGGGGCTCTATCGGGTGTGTAATTGTGATTTTTGTGAGATAAACTTTTTCCCATAGGGATGCATTGGCCAGCGCTGATTGGCCGAATTCCGTACTCTGGCCAATCAGTGCTGGCCAATGCATTCTATTAGCTTGATGAAGCAGAGTGTGCACAAGGGTTCAAGCGCACCCTCGGCTCTGATGTAGCAGAGCTGAGGCTGCACAAGGGTTCAAGCGCACCCTCGGCTCTGATGTAGGAGAGCCGAGGGTGCACTTGAACCCTTGTGCACCCTCGGCTCTGCTACATCAGAGCCGAGGGTGCGCTTGAACCCTTGTGCACACTCTGCTTCATCAAGCTAATAGAATGCATTGGCCAGCGCTGATTGGCCAGAGTACGGAATTCGGCCAATCAGCGCTGGCTCTGCTGGAGGAGGCGGAGTCTAAGATCGCTCCACACCAGTCTCCATTCAGGTCCGACCTTAGACTCCGCCTCCTCCAGCAGAGCCAGCGCTGATTGGCCGAATTCCGTACTCTGGCCAATCAGCACTGGCTAATGCATTGTATTGGCGTGATGAAGCAGTGCTGAATGTGTGTGCTTAGCACACACATTCAGCTCTACTTCATCGGGCTAATAGAATGCATTGGCCAATCAGCGCTGGCCAATGCATTCTATTAGCGTGAACTGAGTTTGCACAGGGGTTCTAGTGCACCCTCGGCTCTGCTACATCAGATTGCTACATCTGATGTAGCAGTGCCGAGTGTGCATCAGATGTGTAGTTGAGCAAAACTGACTCAGCACTGCTAAGTCTCTGCATTCGCATAGGAATGCGTTGGCCAGCCTTCGGCCAATCAGCGCTGGCTCTGCCGGAGGAGGCGGAGTCTAAGGTCGGACCTGAATGGAGACTGGTGTGGAGCGATCTTAGACTCCGCCTCCTCCAGCAGAGCCAGCGCTGATTGGTCGAGTTCCGTACTCTGGCCAATCAGCACTGGCCAATGCATTTCTATGGGGAAAAGTTAGCTTGCGAAAATCGCAAACTGACAGGGATTTCCATGAAATAAAGTGACTTTTATGCCCCCAGACATGCTTCCCCTGCTGTCCCAGTGTCATTCCAGGGTGTTGGTATCATTTCCTGGGGTGTCATAGTGGACTTGGTGACCCTCCAGACACGAATTTGGGTTTCCCCCTTAACGAGTTTATGTTCCCCATAGACTATAATGGGGTTCGAAACCCATTCGAACACTCGAACAGTGAGCGGCTGTTCGAATCGAATTTCGAACCTCGAACATTTTAGTGTTCGCTCATCTCTACTACTCGCTCATCTCTAATCCTGAAATCTCAACATCAGCTCAGCCCTAAACAGAAGGGAATAGATTTTTTAGGACATTAGCATACAATAGGACAGATGTTCCCTATTGGGCGCGGATCAGGAGGCCTCTACATCTAGAATAGTGCAGTGTGTTATATGAGGAAAACCAAAATATACCAACTCTAGCCATTAAAACTGCATTGAAGAAGCACCCCAAAAATGTATTCGGTCCCGAACTGGGCAAAATGGTCGGGACCTAAAGTGGTTAACCTCGGATTCTAATTAAAAAAATATAATAATAAATATTTAATACAAATTAGGATAGGATTAATCATGTGTCACATTACTTTATATAGTATACACATGCAATCAGTTTTACTAATTCAATATTTCATTCTGTCTCCCTGGCCTGAGGTTATTTTGTGTTTTATGAAAACAAACAGCCAAGAACTTAGATCTGAATATAGCGTACTAACAGATCGGTCATGTATGGCGATGTGAAAGAAGAAGGTGAAAGTCTTTATAGATACCAAAGTATGGATGTGACGTGACTTACAGACGAGCTAATATTTTCAATTACTTTTGATTTTCTGGCAATATTTGTGCCAGTAATAAATTTTGTGAAATTTAGCAAATTTTGCAAAATAACCAATTTTTTCCCCCCTGCAGTGTGTGAATGGGATTATCTAGAATCCTATCCACTATTGTAGTGACTGTAAAATGCCACAATTTTGTCCATGGCATGTCTGCCGTAGTTTGGTGTTTATTAGAGATGAGTGAGTAGTTAAATACTCGATATTTGATATTCGTTTTGAGTAGCCCCTCAATATTCAACTACTCGAATCGAATATCAAAGCCTATTATAGTCTATGGGGGGAAAATGCTTGTTTCAGGGGTAGGCAACATTCGATCAAATTACACTTACCAAGTCCACGAGTGAGGGTCGGGCTGGATCCTCCGAGAAGTCTTCTCTGTGCAGCGTCCCCGCGGCGTCTTCCGGCTCTGAATTCACTGGTGCCTGGCAGAGTGAATGAAGAGCCGGAAGACACCGCGGGGAAGCTGCACGGAGAAGACTTCCAAAGGTAGGAGAAGAACCAGCGTTGATTGGCCGACTGTATAGCATTCGGCCAATCAATGCTGGTTCTGCATCGAATTTTTCCATTTGAATAGCGAGTGGTACTCGATCGAGTACGAGTATTTCGAATACCGTAGTATTCGATCGAATACCTACTCGCTCATCTCTAGTGTTTATGCCATGTGGAGCCCCGATCTTAAGGTTCATTTACACTTTAAGGGTAAGTTCACACTGGGTTTTTTGTATCCGGCTCAAAAAACCACCTTCCATTGAATTCAATGGGTTTCTTTTTTGGCGAGCAGTTAGTTCCCGTTCGTGGAAAAAAAAAGCGGCCTGCCCTTTCTTGAGGTGGATTCCGTGTCTGATTCAGTGCGGACGTCCGCCTCGCGACACTCCCTCCAGACTAGGTCCATTGATTTGGGCCTAATCTGGAGTGGAATTCCACAACTGTCAGAATCCGTGATGGTCACGGCAGGCCGCGGGAGGCACTTTGTGGACCGGATTCTGATGCGGCTTACTACGTCAGAATCTGGTCCAAAAAACTCCATCTGATCATCAACTTAGTTAACCAATGCAATTTCTTGAGAAAACAAATTAGCACAATAAGATACTAACAAAAACAATGAAAGGCAGTAACTCTCACCTTCCCCCCAGACAAAGTGACAACATCTAGACATAAATAGGAGAGCACATACTTCATTGTGTTGCTTCCAGGAAAGCTGCTTCATTATGACCCATATCTGTACAAAATCATCCAAGAGGGTGTAATGGGCAAGTCATGTATAGCGAAAACCAAAAAATATATAAATAGCAAAATGTTTAGTTAAAAATCTTTAAAAACAAAAACAAAACATGAACAAGTATTGTTCAATAGAGATGAGCGAACACTAAAATGTTCGAGGTTCGAAATCCGATTCGAACAGCCGCTCAATGTTCGTGTGTTCGAACGGGTTTCGAACCCCATTATAGTCTATGGGGAACAGATACTCGTTAAGGGGGAAACCCAAATCCGTGTCTGGAGGGTCACCAAGTCCACTATGACACCACAGGAAATGATGCCACCTCTGGAATGACACTGGGACAGCAGGGGAAGCATGTCTGGGGGCATCTAACACACCAAAGACCCTCTATTACCCCAACATCACAGCCTAACAACTACACACTTTACACATACCAAAAAACCTCTATCAAAGTGGGAAAATACCTGGAAACATGTGTATTTGGCCCTTGGAGTGAGGAGAGCTTGTCACCAGCAGTGAATTTGGCCCTTGTAGTGAGTTGAGGTTGGCACCATCATTGTTTTTTGAAAATCAGGGTGGATTGAGCCTCTAACCAGCAGAGTTTGGGAAAATTCATGGTGGAAGGAGCCTCTAACCAGCCCAGTTTTGTGAAATTCATGGTAGAGGGAGCCTCTAACCAGCACAGTTTGGGGAAATTCATGGTGGAAGGAGCCTCTAACCAGAAGAGTTGTATGAAATCAGGGTGGAGGGAGGCTCTAACCAGCCCAGTTTGGGGAAATTTATGGTGGAGGGAGCCTCTAACCAGCCCAGTTTGGGGAAATTCATGGTGGAAGGAGCCTCTAACCAGCAAAGTTTGGGGAAATTCATGGTGGAAGGAGCCTCTAACCAGAAGAGTTGTGTGAAATCAGGGTGGAGGGAGCCTCTAACCAGCAGAGTTGTTGGAAATCAGCGTGGAGGGAGCCTCTAACCAGCAGAGTTGTTGGAAATCAGGGTGGAGGGAGCCTCTAACCAGCAGGGTTGTGGGAAATCAGGGTGGAGGGAGCCTCTAACCAGCAGAGTTGTTGGAAATCAGCGTGGAGGGAGCCTCTAACCAGCAGGGTTGTGGGAAATCAGGGTGGAGGGAGCCTCTAACCAGCAGAGTTGTGGGAAATCAGGGTGGAGGGAGCCTCTAACCAGCAGAGTTGTGGGAAATCAGGGTGGAGGGAGCCTCTAACCAGCAGAGTGTAGGGAAATTAGGGTGGAGGGAGCCTCTAACCAGCAGAGTTGGGGGAAATCAGGGTGGAGGGAGCCTCTAACCAGCAGAGTTGGGGGAAATCAGGGTGGAGGGAGCCTCTAACCAGCAGAGTTGGGGGAAATCAGGGTGGAGGGAGCCTCTAACCAGCAGAGTTGTTGGAAATCAGGGTGGCGGGAGCCTAGTAGTAGCAGAATTGTGCAACGCTTATGGTGGATGAGTATGAGGATGCGGAGGAATTGGAGAGGTTGAGCACAGACATGGAGTTTCATGTTGGGGTGCTTAACACAGGTGGACACGAAAATGAAGGCTCTATCCAGTGGTGGTTCATTTTTATCAAAGCAAGCCGGTCGGCACTCTCAGCTGACAGGCGGGTGCGCTTGTCAGTGATGATGCCACCGGCTGCACTGAACACCCTCTCAGATAGGACGCTGGCGGCAGGACAGGACAGCACCTCCAAGGCATATAGGGCAAGTTCAAGCCACAGGTCCAACTTCGACACCCAATACATGTAGGGCGCAGAGGGATTGGAGAGGACAGGGCTGTGGTCGGAAAGGTATTCCTGCAACATGCGCCTATACTTCTCACGCCTGGTGACACTAGGACCCTCAGTGGCGGTACTTTGGCGAGGGGGTGCCATCAAGGTCTCCCAGACCTTAGACAGTGTGCCCCTTGTTTGTGTGGACCGGTGAGCACTTGATCGCCTACTGGAGGAACTGTCCTCCCTGCCGCCAACGTCACATGCTGGAAACATCTCCATCATATTCTGCACCAATTGCTTGTGGCAAGCATTGATGCGATTGGCCCTCCCCTCTACCGGAATAAAAGAGGAAATGTTGTTTTTATACCGGGGGTCAAGGATAGCAAAGATCCAGTACTGGTTGTCCTCCATGATTTTGACAATACGCTTGTCAGTTGTAAAGCACCCAAACATGAACTCAGCCATGTCTGCCACAGTGTTAGTTGGCATGACTCCTCTGGCCCCACCGGAAAGTTCAATCTCCATTTCCTCCTCATCCTCCCTTTCTACCCATCTGCGCTGCAACAATGGGACGATGCGAAGTTGCCCGGAAGCCTCCTGTATCACCATCACATCATCGGACAGCTCCTCCTCCTCCTCTTCCTCCTCCTCCTCCTCCTCCTCCATTAAACGCGATGAAGCGGACAGATGTGTGGACCTACTCTCCATCTGTGACGGATCGGATGCTATCCCTCACTCCTCTGTGTGATCTGAGTTATCCCTGATGTCAATCAGGGATTCTCTCAGCACACACAAGAGCGGGATTGTAAGGCTCACCTTCGCATATTCAGAGCTCACCCTCCTTGTGGACTCCTCAAACACCCGTAGGATGTCACAAAGGTCTCTCATCCATGGCCACTCATGAATGTGAAACTGAGGCAGCTGACTTTGTGGCACCCTAGGGTTTTGTAGCTGGTATTCCATCAAAGTTCTCTGCTGCTCAACCACTCTATTCAACATCTGAAACGTTGAGTTCCAGCGTGTGGGGACGTCACACAAAAGCCGGTGTTGTGGCACATGCAGGCGTTGCTGGAGAGATTTTAAGCTAGCAACGGCTACTGTCGACTTGCGAAAGTGGGCGCACATGCGCCGCACTTTCACCAGTAGCTCCGGAACATTTGGGTAGCTCTTTAGGAAACATTGCACCACTAGGTTGAAGACGTGGGCCAGGCATGGAACATGTTGGAGTCCGGCAAGCTCCAGAGCTGCTACCAGGTTCCGGCCGTTATCACAAACGACCATGCCTGGGCCCAGGTGCAGCGGCTCAAACCATATTGCCGTCTCATCGAGGAGGGCATCCCTCACCTCGGAGGCAGTGTGCTGTCTGTCCCCCAAGCTGATCAGCTTCAGCACGGCCTGCTGACGTCTACCAACGCCAGTGCTGCAACGTTTCCAACTCGTAGCTGGGGTCAATCTAACAGTGGAGGAGGAGGGGTAGTGTTCTTCCCATGTCCCTGCCAGGAATGTTAGGTGGGTAGACGAGGTACACCGGGCCAGTTTGGGAAGCAGTCCCAGCCTCAACTACATTCACCCAGTGTGCCGTCAGTGAAATGTAGCGTCCCTGTCCGCATGCACTTGTCCACGCGTCGGTGGTCAAGTGGACCTTTGTGCAAAGCGCGGAACTAAGGACCCGCCTGCTGTTGAGTGACACGTGCTGGTGCAAGGCGGGGATGGCACACCAGGAGAAGTAGTGACGGCTAGGGACGGCATAGCGAGGTGCCGCAGTTGCCATCAGGTCCAGGAAGGCGGGAGTTTCAACAAGCCGGAACGCCAACATCTCCTGGGCCAGCAGTTTAGCGATGTTGGCGTTCAAGGCTTGCGCGTGTGGGTGGTTAGCAGTGTATTTCTGCCGCCGCTCCAATGTCTGAGAGATGGTGGGTTGTTGTAAAGAAGCACCTGATGGTGCCTTTGATGGTGCAGGAGAAGGAGATAAGACAGAAACAGGGGAGGATGAGGGAGAAGTCAACAAAGTGGCGGAGGCAGATGAAGTGGTGTCCTGGCTCATCCTCTGGAGTGCATCGCCAGCCCTGTGAGCAGTGGCAGAGGCAGTGGCGTGAACGGCGGGCGACATTTGTCCTGCCTTTGCTGCCTGCCACTGATTCTAGTGCTTGGATTCCAAATGACAGTGCATTGAAGTGGTGGACAGGTTGCTCTTCTCAGAGCCCCTACTCAATTTCGAGAGGCAAATTGTGCAGACAACACTATATCTGTCCTCGGCGCATTCCTTGAAAAAACTCCACACCTTCGAGAAACGTGCCCTCGAGGTGGGAGTTTTTCGGGGCTGGATACGAACTGGAACATCTTGGGAGATTCCAGGTGTGGCCTGGCTTCGCCTAAGCTGCTGACCTCTGCCTCTGCCTCTAGCTACCCTCTTTGGTGCTGCACCTGCCTCAACATCCACACTACTTTCCCCGCCTTGACATCCCCCCTGTCCAGGTCGGGTCAGTGTCCTCATCATCCACCACTTCCTCTTCCAACTCCTGTCTCACCTCCTCCTCCTGCACAATGCGCAGGTCAACTGGCTGCCCTGACGGCAACTGCGTCTCATCGTCGTCGATGAGGGTGGGTTGCTGGTCATCCGCCACCAAATCGAACAGAGATGGAGGAGACTCCAGTGTTTGAGCATCTGGACACAGATACTCGTCTGTTAGCTCCCTGGAATCGCGAAATGGAGGGGCAGGTTGCGGTACAGTCAAAGGAAGGGAGAACAGCTCTGGGGAGCAGGGACAGTTGGGGTTATTGTTCTGGGAAGATTGGGAATTTTGGGAGGAAGGAGGACAAGACTGTTGGGTAAGAGGAGGAGAGGAGGCAGAGGCTGACTGGCTGGTGGACAATGTGCTGTAAGCGTTATCTGACAGCCATTGCAAGACCTGTTCCTGGTTCTCGGGCCTACTAAGGTTTGTACCCTGCAGCTTAGTTAATGTGGCAAGCAACCCTGGCACTGTGGAGCGGCGCAATACTTGCTGCCCCACAGGAGTAGGCACGGCACGCCCTGTGGCTTCACTGCTACCTTGCTCCCCAGAACCATTCCCCCGACCTCGCCCACGGCCTCGTCCACGTCCCTTCCTGGGAGCCCTGCGCATTTTAATATGCTTTCCTTGCTTAAACACACTCAGAACCTGGGTGTATATGCCAATACCAATAAATTGAGGGTGTATGCAGGCCCCAATTTATTGGGTGGGATTAACACTCAGAACCTGGGTGTTTATGCGAATATAAACAACTTAAGGGGGGGATGCAGCCCCCAATATATTAGGGGACTTCACACTCCAAAACTGGCACTATATGCCTATAGCAACAATTGAGGGTTGTATGAAGGCCCCAATATATATTGGGAATTAACAGTCAGAAAGTGGCACTATATGCCAATAGCAAGAATTGAGGATGGTATGAAAGCCCCAATATATGTTTTCTATTACCAGTCAGACCCTGACACTATATGCCAATAGAAGGAATTGAGGGTGGTATGAAAGGCAAGCCCCAATATCTATTTTGAATTTACAGTCAGACCCTGGCACTATATACCAGTAGCAAGAATTGAGGGTGTATGTAGCCCCAATTCTATTGTTAGGGGACTTACAGTGTATTCAAGTTAGTTTCTGGGGTGGAGGTGGGGGGGGCACACTGTTGGAACGTGGATCGGGGGTATATAGTGTATACGGGAATACACTGTCAGTGTATTCCATTCAGGATGCTTGGAAAGCTAGGTTGCGGTGATTGAGCCCGTCAGTGCCACGTTACACTGACAAGCTTCTCCCTGGAATTTAGCTCTTATAAGAGCTGTTGGTTGTCTTCTCCTTCCTATCCTAGCCTGTCCCTGCCTACCCAGAATCTAACCCCTAGCTAACTGGACGGAAACCTCCGTCCCCGGTGAATTGCAAGCTCAGAATGACGCGAACCTGGGCGGTGCTGTTCTTTTAAATCAGAGGTCACATGTTTTCGGCAGCCAATGGGTTTTTCCTACTTTTTTCAACGTCACCGGTGTCGTAGTTCCTGTCCCACCTACCCTGCGCTGTTATTGGAGCAAAAAAGGCGCCAGGGAAGGTGGGAGGGGAATCGAGTAATGGCGCACTTTACCACGCGGTGTTCAATTTGATTCGAACATGGCGAACAGCGTGATATCCGATTGAACATGAGTTCGATAGAACACTGTTCACTCATCTCTATTGTTCAATATTAAACTTTAATAAACCTAAGTCCAAATACAAGTTGCTATGGTCATAAAGGATGCAAAATGTTAACATCAAAAATTGTCATGAAAGCCAAAATTGGCATTTTTTCATTGCTACAGAGATGAGTGAACATACAAAGACCATGCTGCTTAAAAAAAAGCAGGAATTTAAAGAAAAAGCTTCAAAAGTGAAGAAAAGTGGCAAAAACTGTGGACTTTCTGCTTCCACAATAGGGAAACCTCATGCTGCAATTTCCAAAATAGCATTGTTTCGAAAAGCGCAGCTTTACCTGTTGTCTTTGCGTCTCACCTCTTGTATTCCTCCATAAGCTTGGGGGAGGCGGCTTTGACTGTTTGATGAACAGCACACTATTGAGTATCACAATATAAACTGTGCCTTTGCAATGAAAGATTGTTTATCATGATTACTAGAAATCTAATATAATGCAAATCAAATGATATGCACAGTAAATGTATATTACATTACACAGGTTTGTATAAGACACTTACCATGCTTCTAGAGAATGGACTCAGTGCTATCTTTGTGTTCACATAGAGAGATAACAGAAGTAGTACATAAGCTAGCAGTATAGAGAGGAGCTTTGAGATGGGAACACCCCTTTAAGCTCTTGGCCTTTAAGAAAATGTGACACAATCAAGTCTTAGAGCTATTCATCTTCACACTTTGCGTGCCCCATGTAACTTCTAACACGGGCTTCAGAACTTTGACTATGAGCACATAAAGTCACCCAGGAGGCTGAGAGAGTTAAGGACACAATGTGGAGGTCCAGAAGAGGTGAGGGAAGTTGAGTATTAATGTTTTTTTAATTTTTTTACACCTCCATTGGACCTGCACCAATGGTCTGGTTCTACCTTATAGATTCAAACATGGTAGGGAGATGTTTATCAAGTAAGGTGTGAAGTCTCAGTCACTACAACATATCATTGATTTACAAAACATACAAATGGAACGTAACAACAGTAACATTTTTGTATCCATTTTATATCTTGCAGTATATGTGTGTTTGACTCACTTTCCTGATATCATCAACAACAAAAACCTCATCCAGAATGGAGTCTATGAAGCAGATTTATCTTCTCCTCCTCTGTCAAGGTAAATAGTCTCACAATGACAGAATAATCCGATAGAATGAGATTCTGTGACTCCGGCCTCATGTCCTGCTGATTGTTTCCAGGCTTCTATCTGGGTTCTGTAGGTCAGCAGTGGACGTTCCCTTCCATGGTCAATGCTCTGATCGGCTCCTGTGTGGAGATTCCTTGTAAAATTCATCCTAAGGAGACCTCAAGAAAGTTCAGTACTGTATGGTACATACACAATAAGAAGAGTAATCCAGAGGTCCTAAACACCAAGAACTCATCTTCTGTCATAGAGGATTATAAAGCTCGAACCTCACGTGTTCCAGGAGAGAACAGCTGCACCCTGCGGATAGACCCCGTGAGAAGAGGAGATGAGAACAAATATTATCCAGGGATTGCAGAAGATAAAGATATAACAGCATATAAGACACATTCTAGAGTCACTTATCTCTATGTCACAGGTACAAATATATATAACAATATCGGGAACCACTGGAAATCTTCTTACAGGTGTTGTATCACTATATTCATGTATATATTAGAGATGAGTGAACCTATTTGTAATGAGTCAGGTTTGCTGCAAATTGTTCAAAAATGTAGGAATATACTGTAGGTGTATAACAGTCCAGTAGGGTTGAGTTGATCTTGAAATTTCAGGATAGTTTTTAAAATCCGATTTCCGATCATTTTCTATTCGAACCCAATCCCGATCCTAATTCCGATTCCAATGCAAGTCAATGGGATTTTTTAAATAATCGGAGATTGGATTTAAAAAAATGATCCTATTCACTACACAGCATGTAGTCCAAAAATTGATTCATTTTTTGGACCCCACGCTGTGTAGTGATTAACAACCCCCCATGTGTTTGGTTACCTGCAGCTCCCAGCTCTTCTTCGTCCGGTCCAGTCCACTGTCCTTCACGTCTTCAGAGCACCCTGCGCCCCCCCCCCCCCCAGACTAGTATTGTAGAGATGCAGGGAGTAGGCGGGGCTTGGTGTGGCTGGAGAGTGTGGGTGGGGAGACGTGAGTGCATCACTCATGTCTCTCCTCCCAGTACCCACCCACACTCTCCTAAGCCACGCCTTCTTTATAATACTAGTCTAGGAAGGCGGGCGCGTGGCGCAGGGCGCTCTGAAGCCACATGAAGGACAGAGTACCGGATCAGCAGAGGGCAGCGGCAGCACTTCTGAGCAGGTAAGTTGAGCAAAGTTCATGAGTAGATAGATATTACTGTACATTGACTTGTCTAGTAGATAGAAAAGTCAATGTACAGTAGTATCTATCTACTCGCGAACTTGCTTCGTCGTCCTCACAGCAGCGCAGCACACAGTGATTTACCGCAGCCTGCCACTCTTCTGCTTCGTCCCTGTTTTACCGTATATTCAGCTGAGTATACGGTAAAACAGGAACGAAGCAGAAGAGTGGCAGGCTGCGGTAAATCCATAGGAATGAATGGACGCAGACGGCACGCAGGGGGTTAAGCGGCCGGACGCTTCCATTCATTCCTATGGGTGCTAAACTTTTCCCACAATAATTGGCCAGTAGCCAAGCATTGTGGGAAATAAGCCCCGATCACAATCCCGCCCGAAAAGATCCCAATCACTCAACCCTACAGTCCAGCTAAAAGTTGACATCAAGAAAAAAAAAATCTGCAACATAACAAGGTGCTGCACTGTTATAAGAGCTGTACTAGCCTTTCTTTTACCCATGGCAAAGGCTTAATTCACACCATGCTTCTCTGTATCTAAATACATACACTGTCTACCAATAAGTATTTGGACACCTGTGATCCGAGCGGCACGAGCAGCAATTACAGCTTAAACCCTCCGGGGCTTTCCAGAAGTCCTTGTATGACGGCTAGTGGTATATTATTCCATTCGGCTTGGAGAAGACAGGTAAGTTCTTTCACCGATTTTGCAAGGCTGCTGCACCCCTTAGTTCGGGGATTTAAGTCCTCCCAGAGGTGCTCAATAGGTTCAAGTCTGGACTCTGGGCAGGCCAGTCGGTTAACCTGATTGTCACTGTACCAAGCCATGGAAGACCTCGCTATGACAGCTGGTGTTTTCATCCATTGGTCTGACCCATAGAACCGCCATAATGTAGGAAGCACACTGTTATCTAACATAGTGCAATAGGTGTTGACGTTGAGTTTACCATGCAC
Source organism: Leptodactylus fuscus (assembly GCF_031893055.1). Lineage (NCBI taxonomy): Eukaryota > Metazoa > Chordata > Amphibia > Anura > Leptodactylidae > Leptodactylus > Leptodactylus fuscus. The sequence continues at coordinate 174,600,472 of NC_134270.1, read as the reverse complement.
TGGGACCAAGGGTCTTAGCCCATACCGGGAGAAACACCCCCAGACCATAACTCCACCTCCGCAGAACTTCACTGGGTGTCCAAATACTTATTGGTAGACAGTGTATGAATGACGTGTTGCCACTATGTCCCTGCATTACATAACTGTGTGGTTTTATTGTGATCTTTTACATTCCAAATTCCACAGATAATGTGAACATTCAGCTTCATTGGTTCGACTCTTTCACTGAAGGAGAAGCCGCCACTATAAGATGTTCTGTAGATCACACGTGCCGCTCCAGTCCTCCTTCTCTACAATGGAACAAACCTGGTCAAGTTAAAAAGAAGTCAGTGGAGAATTATGAGGGATCATGGAGAGAAGAATCAGAACTGACTTATATTCCTTCCTATGTGGATGATGGGAGTTCTGTTCAGTGCACGGCTACATATCCTAATGGACAAAGAACTGAGAGATCAAGAACTCTGGACATCAACTGTACGTATGGTAGGGGAGGTAGCTCGGTGGAAGCAGTGGTGCAGACCCAACCAGTCAGAGGCAGGGACACAAAATGTGCAACAAACTCCAGGCACAGGATAAGCAACATAAAATACAGCCTGAGCAGCCTCCATACTATGTTTTATGAGTGGTGAAACCCAAAAGTTTCCTGTAGGGGGAATCCAAAACTTTTTGGGGTCAAATATGGTTCGAAACATATTGGGCTACCAGTGCAAACTAATGCATTATGCAGATGTTATTATCTCCTTTTGGATGGGTACTACACCCACTCTGACCCCAAACACATTTTTGGTGGATAAGACATAGGCTTAAAAGTTTGCACAGGTCATTTGAAGGCTTACATGACACACCATGCCAACTAGCCACTATCTACTACAGGTAGATATAATACTAACAGTGACCGACTGGCACGGTGGGGTAGAGGGCCCTGCCCACGAGGGCTTACAGTCTATGGATATTATATTATGTAAAGTGAATTAATGATATTATTTCTGAAGAAGATGAACTTAGGATGTCAATTATTATTTCTTTTATTTACATCAAAGTGATATTTCCTCCCACAGATTCACCAAAAAATGTGAAAGTCACCGTCATCGGGATGGATGAAGTGATGGAAGGCAGTGATGTGACGTTACAATGTAACAGCTTCTCCAGGCCTGATGTACATGAGTATGAATGGTACAAAGGGAAAACCAGATTACCAGACGGAGGACGGGAGATGACAGTGTATAATGTGCCCGGGGACATGGAGCCCTATTCCTGTACTGCCATAAATCGTGTGGGGAGAGGAGAGTCAGCCTCGGCAGAGATACCTGTGCTATGTATGTATACTGATGTTATTTTTACATTTTCCATTCTGTAAATCTGTAATTTTGGCTTCTTCTGATTTGGCCACTTAAAGGGATTCTATTAAAGATGAACACTAAAATGTCCGAGGTTCGAAATCTGATTCGAACAGCCACACACTGTTCGACTGTTCAAACGGATTTCGAACCCCATTATAGTCTATGGGGGGAAATGCTCAAACGCAACATTCAATCAAATTATACTTACCAAGTCCACGAGTGACGGTCGGGCTGGATTCTGCTTGAAGTCTTCTACCATTGCAGGGTCCCCGCGTCCTCTTCCAGGTGGAATTCACTCTGCCTAGACATCCAGCCTATGCAGAGCCGGCTCGATCGAACACTACTCGTTCATCTCTAGATTCTATCATTAAAATCACATTTTTTCTCGATAACACATAGGAATAGCCTTAAGAAAGTCTATTCTTCTCCTACCTTTAGATGTCTTCTCCGCGCCACCATTTGGTAGAAATCCTGGTTTTCGACGGTATGCAAATGAGTTCTCTCGCAGCACTGGGGGCGGTCCCTGCTCTCAAACAGCACTGGGGGCATCCCCAATGATGCGAGAGAAATCTCCAGCGACGCCTCCATGTTCACCTGGAACACTCCTCCCTGTGTCTTCTTCCATCCTGGATTTCAATCTTCTAGGCCTTAGGCAGAGCAGACTGCGCAAGCCTGTGGCTACAAGAAAAATGGCCGCTTACACAGGTAGCTGTGTAACCGGCCATTTTATTGTGGCCTTTAGGCATGCGCAGTCGGCTCTGCCCGAGGCCCGATGGCAGAGCCGATTGTGCATGCGTAGAAGTTTGAACCCAGCTCTAGAAGAAGATGCACAGAGAGGCTGTTCCTGAAGATGGAGGTGGCGCTGGAGATTTCTGTCGCAACATTGGGGATGCCCCTAGTGCTGTTTGAGCGCAGTGGACCACCCCCAGTGCTGCAAGAGAACTCATTTGCATACCGCCGAAAACCGTGATTTCTACTGAATGGTGGCGCGGAGAAGACATCTAAAGGGTAGGAGAAGAATAACCTTTCTTAAAGGGATTCTACCATTAAAGTACCTTTTTTTCTAATGAACACGTCGGAATAGCCTTAAGAAAGGCTATTCGTCCTCTACCTTTAGACGTGGTCTCCGCCGCGCCATTCCGTAGAAATACCGGTTTTAACCAGTATGCAAATGAGCTCTCCGCAGCAATGAGGGCCAGCCCCAGCGCTGAAACACCGATGAGCGCACCCCCATTAATGCCCAGAGCTCTTTCCTGCGCCGCCTCCTTGTTCTGCAGTAACTCCGCCTCTTCTGGCTTCTCTTGCTCTTGTAGTTCTATACATGAGCATAGAGAGGCCACCCCAAAATGGCCACCGGCTCCTGTATTGAACTGCAAGAGCGGCTACCCCAAAATGGCCCCGGCCGGCTCCTGTATTGAACTGCATGAGTGGCTACCCAAAAATGGCCGCCGCGGCGGAGACCACATCTAAAGGTAGGAGACGAATAGCCTTTCTTAAGGCTATTCCGATGTGTTCATTAGAAAAAAAAGGTAGTGTAATGGTAGAATCCCTTTAAGCTCAACAAACATTAACAAGCATCCCTTTAAATCACGTTGCCCATGACAACCACAGATGGAATAGACAATGGGAAATCATTCAGTCCCCCCCTGACCTGTCATTGTGTGTGTGTGTGTGCGCGATGTGGTAAGACCTTCCAAAATTCACTTTTTTAGCCCTTAACATGAGCCCTTCCAAATTAAGTTCCAGCCCCTTAAGCTGAGCTCCCAGCAGAGATTGAGGCCCTTCAGGTGACGTCAGCCTCTACCTGCAGAGTTTTAGGCCCTGTAACTTAGTTCAGCCTTCAACAGTAGAGATTTGTTGGTTCTTTGGGTGAGTTGAGCCTTTAAAAAACAGTGTTTTATGCCCTTTTGGTGCCTAGAGCCATACAGCAGCTGTGTTTAATTTTTTGGCCCTTGGGGGACCCCTAAAAAATTATTTTGCAGGCCCTTGGGCTGGAGCCCTAAAAAATTGAGTTGCAACCCCCTGGGGTGTGGGGGGGGGGATAATGGAAATATATATATATATATATATATATATATATATATACAGTGGGGCAAAAAAGTATTTAGTCAGTCACCAATAGTGCAAGTTCCACCACTTAAAAAGACGAGAGGCGTCTGTAATTTACATCATAGGTAGACCTCAACAATGAGAGACAAAATGAGAGAACAAATCCAGAAAATCACATTGTCTGATTTTGTAAGAATTTATTTGCAAATTATGGTGGAAAATAAGTATTTGGTCACCTACAAGCAATCAAGATTTCTCGCTCTCACAGACCTGTAACTTCTTCTTTAAGAGTCTCCTATTTCCTCCACTCATTACCTGTAGTAATGGCTCCTGTATGGACTTGTTATCAGTATAAAAAGACACCTGTGCACACCCTCAAACAGTCAGACTCCAAACTCCACTATGGTGAAGACCAAAGAGCTGTCAAAGGACACCAGAAACAAAATTGTAGCCCTGCACCAGGCTGGGAAAACTGAATCTGCAATAGGCAACCAGCTTGGATTGAAGAAATCAACTGTGGGAGCAATAATTAGAAAATGGAAGACATACAAGACCACTGATAATCTCCCTCGCTCTGGGGCTCAACTCAAATTCTCACCCCGTGGGGTCAAAATGATCACAAGAACGGTGAGCAAAAATCCCAGAACAACGCGGGGGGACCTAGTGAATGAACTGCAGAGAGCTGGGACCAATGTAACAAAGCCTACCATCAGTAACACACTACACCGCCAGGGACTCAGATCCTGCAGTGCCAGACGTGTCCCACTGCTTAAGCCAGTACATGGCCGGGCCCGTCTGAAGTTTGCTAGAAAGCATTTGGATGATCCAGAAGAGTATTGGAAGAATGTCCTATGGTCTGATGAAACCAAACTGGAACTGTTTGGTAGAAACACCACTTTACGTGTTTGGAGGAAAAAGAATACTGAGTTGCATCCATCAAACACCATACCTACTGTAAAGCATGGGGGTGGAAACATCATGCTTTGGGGCTGTTTCTCTGCAAGGGGCCAGGACGACTGATCCGAGTACATGAAAGAATGAATGGGGCCATGTATCGTGAGATTTTGAGTGCAAACCTCCTTCCATCAGCAAGGGCATTGAAGATGAAACGTGGCTGGGTCTTTCAACATGACAATGATCCAAAGCACACCGCCAGGGAAACAAAGGAGTGGCTTTGTAAGAAGCATTTCAAGGTCCTGGAGTGGCCTAGCCAGTCTCCAGATCTCAACCCTATAGAAAACCTTTGGAGGGAGTTGAAAGTCCGTGTTGCCAAGCGACAGCCCCAAAACATCACTGCTCTAGAGGAGATCTGCATGGAGGAATGGGCCAACATACCAACAACAGTGTGTGCCAACCTTGTGAAGACTTACAGAAAACGTTTGACCTCTGTCATTGCCAACAAAGGAGAGAGAACAAAGTATTGAGATGAAATTTTGTTACTGACCAAATACTTATTTTCCACCATAATTTTCAAATAAATTCTTACAAAATCAGACAATGTGATTTTCTGGATTTGTCTCTCATAGTTGAGGTCTACCTATGATGTAAATTACAGACGCCTCTCATCTTTTTAAGTGGTGGAACTTGCACTATTGGTGACTGACTAAATACTTTTTTGCCCCACTGTATATATATATTTATATTTAAAAAAAAAATCACATTCAGAAGTAGGGGCTGGGGTTGTAGGAGGAGGAGGAGGAGGAAGAGTAAATTGGGTGCTGGCAGCCTCTCTCCAGTACCTGGGCTCTGGAGTGGATATACAGCTGGTTATCCACGTCCTCGCCCATGTCCCCTGCTGCTACTGACGAGGGACACTGGTGGCAGCCCCTCTCCAGTAGCTGGACTGTGGAGTGGATATACAGCTGGGTATCCACGTCCACGTGCTCGCCCACGTCCCCTGCTGCTACACTGCATGATGTATTAAGCTCTGAAAAGATCTTTTATTTCCGGCCTAACCAAAGCTATGAAAGCACTGGCTGTATGTAAATGCACTGTATCGCCCTCAGAACAAGCTCTCCCTATCACTCCAAAACTGAAATGACACGAATATGGCGGCGGCCGTTCTTTGAATGGGAGGTCACATGTTTTCGGCAGCCAATGGGTTTTTTAACATTTTTTTCACTGCCTCCGTTGGTGCAAAAAACGCGCCAGGGAAGGTGGGAGGGGATACAAATTTTTACTGCGTATGTGGCCTTGTATTCGATTGTGAACGAATACATCACTCATCTCTACATTAAACCAAGATAATGTTTTATGTTCACAGATTCACCCAAATTTGTGACAGTCACCATCATCGGGATGGATGAGGTGATGGAAGGCAGTGATGTGATGTTACAATGTAACAGCTTCTCCAAGCCTGATGTACATGAGTATGAATGGTACAAAGGGAAAACCAGATTACCAGACAGAGGACGGGAGATGACAGTGTATAATGTGCCCGGGGACATGGAGCCCTATTCCTGTACTGCCATAAATCGTGTGGGGAGAGGAGAGTCCGCCCCGGCACAGATCCCTGTACTATGTATGTATACAGCCTGGAGAAAATATTGCTGATTTGCGATACATTCTCTTCTATACATTGTTTCTTTATGTTCCTACACTGGCTTAACACTTAGATTAGAAATGAGCAAATTTCCTGAAATTAATATCAGGTCCAAATTGATTAGACATCAGATTCGCTTTGGCCCTGAAATATTGTGCCTGGCACTTTGAGGTCTTTTAGGACTACATCCAAATCCTTTCAAGTTCAAAGTTGATGTCAAAGCTCACGACAACTTATTAAATTGTATGAATGGGAACTAAATCTGTGTAACCTCTCCCCGCTCTTGGCCATACTATTACGTGGCGCTGAGTGTGTAGTTCATAGTAAGGTGCTATAAGGCTGCGGACACAAGAACGTTCTGCAGCAAGTTACCACGTGGCAAACAGTCAAGTTCAACTTTGCTACATTTGTATTTGCTGATAAAATGTGTTGATTTCTTTCCATCTAGTATGAATTGTCCATTGCATTCTTCAAACTACTTTGATGCAATTTTGGTTAAATTGTTTCTACCTCCGTTCCCTATTTTCATCTATTGTATATATTGTGTATTACAGATGGAGGCTCCAGTATTAGTAAGATTATCCTACCAGCAGTGATTGGGACAATCTGCCTCCTACCGCTTGTACTGCTTGTCTACGTTTGTTGCAGGTAGTGTATATTATCCAGCAATATCTTCTTCAGTTGTCTAGGTATACTATGTGTCAGGCGTCCTCAAATTTTTGAAACAGGGGGAGAGTTCATTGTCCCTCAAACCATTGCAGGACTGAAATATAGTTAAAAAACAACAGTAGAATAGCCTACCCAGGAGCTGGACCTCTACTGTAAGGACACATGTGACCCATGGGCCGTAGTTTAAGGACTCCTATATGTAATGCAAGCAGTCCAGTGAAAACACTTTCTTCCATCACCGCACCCCTCTCCAGATCACCTCTCACATTTCACCCTTCTCTTATGTACATTGCATTCCTATGCCATTTAATGAACCGAGAGACAGCGCCATCTCTGCCTGCTGGAGGACTGAGTATTATCATTCTATGTCCGATTCCTTTACTCTAATATAAAAATATGACATAAAGTTTCTTCTGACATGTTTGTTTTTTCCAGCTCACATAATTTTTTCTTCCACTACAAAAGTAAACAAAGTTTCCATTATGATTTTTACATTAGAGTGTATGGGGAGAGACGTAGATGGAGGGGTCTCCATTTGCATCAGTCACTCTATTCTCATTAAGGATGGTTGCTCTCCTGCTATGATGGACGCAATATAACATAATGACTTAATGTGAACGTCAGCTAAAATTTTCTTGGATATTGTCAGAATGTTTCTTTTTCATGTGTGTAGTGGCCCTATACAAATAGGTTGGTTGATATGGAAACCTGGTGTAAAACTGTGTGTATGTGTAGACTGAAGAACCTGAAAGTTTCCATTGGTCCAAAAGTGTCATGCGATCATGTGTATCTCAGTATGGATATCATTGTTGATCTACACCAGTGAAGAAAAATGGTTGGGTTGTTATGGGAACCTAAGCAATATACGCGACATATTCTGCCGCATCCTGAAAACCAAAGAAGGGAGCTTCTCAGGGCAATAAAAGGCAGTGCACACAAAGATCTGCTACATCTCTACATACAAAGCTCTGCTACATCTCTACATACAAAGCTCTGCTACATCTCTACATACAAAGCTCTGCTACATCTCTACATTCACAGAACACATAGCTCTGCTACATCTCTACACACAAAGCTCTGCTACATCTCTACACACAAAGCTCTGCTACATCTCTACACACAAAGCTCTGCTACATATCTACACACAAAGATCTGCTACATCTCTACACACAAAGATCTGCTACATCTCTACACACAAAGATCTGCTACATCTCTACACACAAAGATCTGCTACATCTCTACACACAAAGATCTGCTACATCTCTACATACAAAGCTCTGATATATCTCTAAATTCACAGACACAAAGCTCTGCTACATCTCTACATACAAAGCTCTGCTACATCTCTACATACACAGCTCTGCTACATCTCTACACACAAAGCTCTGCTACATCTCTACATACAAAGCTCTGCTACATCTCTACACACAAAGCTCTGCTACATCTCTACATACAAAGCTCTGCTACATCTCTACATACAAAGCTCTGCTACATCTCTACACACAAAGCTCTGCTACATCTCTACATACAAAGCTCTGCTACATCTCTACATACAAAGCTCTGCTACATCTCTACATTCACAGAGCACATAGCTCTGCTACATCTCTACACACAAAGCTCTGCTACATCTCTACACACAAAGCTCTGCTACATCTCTACACACAAAGCTCTGCTACATCTCTACACACAAAGCTCTGCTACATCTCTAAATTCACAGAACACAAAGCTCTGCTACATCTCTACATACAAAGCTCTGCTACATCTCTACATTCACAGAACACATAGCTCTGCTACATCTCTACACACAAAGCTCTGCTACATCTCTACATACAAAGCTCTGCTACATCTCTACACACAAAGCTCTGCTACATCTCTACACACAAAGCTCTGCTACATCTCTACACACAAAGCTCTGCTACATCTCTACACACAAAGCTCTGCTACATCTCTACACACAAAGCTCTGCTACATCTCTACATACACAGCTCTGATATATCTCTAAATTCACAGACACAAAGCTCTGCTACATCTCTACATACAAAGCTCTGCTACATCTCTACATACACAGCTCTGCTACATCTCTACACACAAAGCTCTGCTACATCTCTACATACAAAGCTCTGCTACATCTCTACACACAAAGCTCTGCTACATCTCTACATACAAAGCTCTGCTACATCTTTACACACAAAGCTCTGCTACATCTCTACACACAAAGCTCTGCTACATCTCTACAGACAAAGCTCTGCTACATCTCTACACACAAAGCTCTGCTACATCTCTACACACAAAGCTCTGCTACATCTCTACATACACAGCTCTGATATATCTCTAAATTCACAGACACAAAGCTCTGCTACATCTCTACATACAAAGCTCTGCTACATCTCTACATACACAGCTCTGCTACATCTCTACACACAAAGCTCTGCTACATCTCTACATACAAAGCTCTGCTACATCTCTACATACACAGCTCTGCTACATCTCTACACACAAAGCTCTGCTACATCTCTACATACACAGCTCTGGTATATCTCTACATACAAAGCTCTGCTACATCTCTACACACAAAGCTCTGCTACATCTCTACATATAAAGCTCTGCTACATCTCTACACACAAAGCTCTGCTACATCTCTACATACAAAGCTCTGCTACATCTCTACACACAAAGCTCTGCTACATCTCTACACACAAAGCTCTGCTACATCTCTACATACAAAGCTCTGCTACATCTCTACATACACAGCTCTGCTACATCTCTACACACAAAGCTCTGCTACATCTCTACATACACAGCTCTGATATATCTCTACATACAAAGCTCTGCTACATCTCTACATACAAAGCTCTGCTACATCTCTACATACACAGCTCTGCTACATCACTACACACAAAGCTCTGCTACATCTCTACATACAAAGCTCTGCTACATCTCTACACACAAAGCTCTGCTACATCTCTACATACAAAGCTCTGCTACATCTCTACATACAAAGCTCTGCTACATCTCTACACACAAAGCTCTGCTACATCTCTACACACAAAGCTCTGCTACATCTCTACACACAAAGCTCTGTTACATCTCTACACAGAAAGCTCTGCTACATCTCTAAATTCACAGAACACAAAGCTCTGCTACATCTCTACATTCACAGAACACATAGCCCTGCTACATCTCTACATATGCACAGCTCTGCATACGCACATCACACACAGCACTGCTACATCTGTACATGCACACACCGCGCTAATACACTGTTACATACACAGCTATGCTGCATCTCTACATATGCACACATCAGGCACCACTCTGGCAAGGGTGTAGTGTAGAAAAATGGCAGGGTTGTTATGTAAACCTGGAGTAAAGCTGTGTGCATGTGGAGACTGAGCACCTGTGAGCTTCTATTTGTTGATAAGGAACATGTGACCGTGTGCATTGCAGTTGGAATATGAGTGAAAGGCTTGCAGGATTGTATTGACTAATGGGATTGGTCATTGTTTAGGGAACACTGTATCTCCGGAACGGTACGGCCTAGAGAGCTAAGACCCGGTCTAAGACTTTCCCGAACACCTGATGTATCTGTGAGCCAAATTTGGTGATTGTTTGCTTGTCAAGTCTCAATACGACAAATTAATTGCAATATTTCTTTTTTAATAGAAAAAGATGCCAGAAAGTGTCAGACAACCAAGTAAGTGTAAACTTCAAGCCAGGACTTGATATATTGTAGTGAGAGTTTCCTTTCTAGACTGACTGGCCAAAGGGGATC
>NC_134270.1:173500100-173640100 GCF_031893055.1 Leptodactylus fuscus | reverse complement strand
TCTATCTATCTATCTATCTCCTATCTATCTATCTATCTATCTATCTCCTATCTATCTATCTATCTATCTATCTATCTATCTATCTATATATCTCCTAATCTATCTATCTCCTATCTATCTATCTTTCTATCTATCTCCTATCTATCTATCTATCTATCTATCTATCTATCTCCTATCTATCTATCTATCTATCTATCTATCTCCTATCTATCTATCTATCTATCTATCTATCTCCTAATCTATCTATCTCCTATCTATCTATCTATCTATCTATCTATCTATCTATCTCCTATCTATCTATCTATCTATCTATTTATCATCTATCTATCTATCTATCTATCTATCTATCATCTATCTATCTATCTATCTATCTATCTATCTCCTATCTATCTATCTATCTATCTATCTATCTATCTATTTATCATCTATCTATCTATCTATCTATCATCTATCTATCTATCTATCTATCTATCTATCTCCTATCTATCTATCTATCTATCTATCTATCTATCATCTATCTATCTATTTATCTATCTATCTCCTATCTATCTATCTATCTATCTATTTATCATCTATCTATCTATCTATCTATCTATCTATCTATTTATCTATCTATCTCCTATCTATCTATCTATCTATCTATCTATCTATCTATCTATCTCCTATCTATCTATCTATCTATCATCTATCTATCTATCTATCTATCTATCTATCTATCTCCTATCTATCTATCTATCTATCTATCTATAACAAAAGAATGTCCACAGCAGCACAAGCTGATAACTGAGACCTAAACCCAGCGTTCAGGATTCAGCTCCCCATCATTATCCAAATAAAGAAGTCAGCATTCCAAATATATTGCAAAAGCAATGTTGTACAAAGTGCACAAGTATATACAGTAAGGCATGTGAAGTGCACAAATTCATTAGCAAACAATTTACAATTAATATACAAATATTTATAATTCCATCCATGCATATTACTGCATAATTCATCAGAAGAGTTTGCCAGTGCAACAGTATTAGTGAAACTCTTTTACAATGTGATATGTCCAATGAATATTCCTAAATAATAATATTTAGCATTAGTGAGCAATTAAGACCAATCAGGTGCATATAATCTATATTAGTGTTCTGTATACTCACACCATGACAAAGCTGTAACTCCCCATATTAAAGTATAAGTCAAACTCAGCATGTATAAGATAGCATCTGCACATGACTGGAACCCGGTCTCATGCATGTGCAATACCAGTGAGATCGGCGCCATTTGCAAATAGGGCATATACAATAGCGCATGTGCCGACCCGTAAGTGTTGGCAAACATGCTCAGAAGGGGATACAGAGATAGGACCACCATATTTAATAAAGGGAAAATGCTATTATAAGCCCAAGAACAATAATAGTCAGCAAAACAATGTATAATTACAGAAATAAAGGTGGTAAAAGTAAATATTATATTGGGTGATTAATAGATCATATCCATGTTAATATTACACTGTCACACATATTTTTTAATAGGAAAAGTTGAGCAAAACACCTTATGCCAGGCTTAACGTAGGGTTACTGGCATCATAATGCAAAATGACGAGTCAGCAATCATCCTCACTGGGGATCACACCATAGGTCCAGACCTCCAGATGTATAGCTAGCCACCAAAACAGGGTTTTGTGTAACTTGAGCATGTATATAACCTGAAATACATATATGTCAGTTCCAACACAAGTGCAGTATTACAAAAATTATATTATTAAATATCACAATATATAGATATAATAACTTATTGGGAAGAATCGATAATCCTAAATTTAAGGTCAGATTCCTTATGTAGTCTCTGATATAGTATTGTTTACATCAGTGGTTCTCAACCTTTCTAATGCCGTGACCCCGCAATACAGTTTCTCATGTTGCGGTGACCCCAAACCAAAAAATAATTTTGATGGCTACTTCATAACTATAATTTTGCTACAGTTATGATTTGGAATTAGGAGAACAGAGTGCACTCTGTACACCACCCTATACAACACCCTATACACCACCCTGTACACCACCTCTGTTCTCCATCCTGGAGAATAGATTTGCATATTTTTTACCCAGAATCCCTAGCGGAGCAGGAATGACTTGTAAGTCTCCGTATTGCCTATGTAGGCACACACTCTCCCTGATGTGTACGATTGTCCCCTGACTCTGGTCTATAGTCTCTCACTCTGCCAAATCAGTATCCCTACGCTATGCTGAGGAGGCCCAATAGTCCGAAACAGCGCTGTCCATAGCTGGGAATCTGTTCTTTTTGGGACAGAAATACTGATTTGGCAATTAAATCCACATCATGATTAAAAGACTTTATAACTGAGTCGTTCATGATGTTAAGGATGCTGCCCTCTATAGGGTGGTGTACAGAGTGCACTGTTCTCCTAATTACATCCTGTAGAATAGATTTGCATATTTTTTACCACTTTTGTGCAGTATTCCGGACACTGAAGAACCAAACAGACGTCATGCAGCTGTGCCCACTCCACAGCCATAAGATGGAGGTTCACTGGGGCAACATTTGTACGTTAGGCTCCTCTCGTCATCAAAAGATCTATTACTGCTGGTTTCTGTTCGACAAACCTCTGCAACATATGCAATGTTGAATTCCACCTGGTGGGGACATCACATATGAGCCTGTGAACGGGCAAGCGGTGTTTGCGCTGAAACTGAGCCATGAGAGATGAAGCTACCTTGGACCGCCGTATATGGGCACACAATGCTCGTACTTTGTCAATCAGGGGTGCAAGATCGGGATAGTGTTTCAAGAATGCTTGCACCACCAAATTGAATACATGTGCAAGGCAAGGTATATGTGTCAATGGGAACAAATTCAGGGCCGCCACCAAATTTCTACCATTGTCGCAGACCACGTTACCTATTTTACCTTCGGGTTGGAAGAACAGACGACAAACTGCCGTCCATATTCTGACAAGGATCAAAAATGTTGACCCAATGTGCGGTCAGAGATAGGTAATGGCCCTGCCCGTGCTGGCTAGTCCACGTGTCTGTTGTCAAATGCACACATGCACTAACAGATTGCTTTAGGGCACGCTTTATCTGTTGCTTGACATGTTCCTGCAAGTCAGGGACCGCCTTTCGTGAAAAGTAATGGCGGCTGGGTACAACATATTGGGGCACAGCATGGGCCATGAGGGAGAGAAAAGCCTTTGATTCCACAAAGCGGAAAGGGACCATTTCCAAGGCCAGTAGTAGTTCTGAAATACAGGAGGTAAGCAGCTTAGCACGCTCATGTGTGGCTGGATAGTTTTTTTTTCCTTTCCAATACTTGTTGGAGGGTGGGTTGAATATTAGAGCCAGAAAGAGAGGAACATGTTGGAGCAATTGGCCGGCTAAATTCAGATGTGGCTCTTTAGCCAGTGGTTCCTGTAATTCTTTTATACAAATTGCTTGACTGTTGCCCAGCACTGCTGCCTGGCGCACATGAAGTTGGTGTGTACGTGGCACTGGCATTGGACAAGTAGGATGAAGAACTAGGCAAAGCTCGTGGTGGGTCAATGTTCACAGGCCCATCCCTCTCTTCCAGTGGCGTAACTAGGAATGGCGGGGCCCCGTGGCGAACTTTTGACATGGGGCCCCCCCGACACCGAAGATCTCGACCGAGTCCCTCCTACGCATTCCTGCGCGCTCTATTATGTTCCATAGTGGCCCCTGCACACAGTATTATACCCAATAGTGGCCCCTGCACACAGTATTATACCCAATAGTGGCCCCTGCACACAGTATTATACCCAATGGTGGCCCCTGCACACAGTATTATACCCAATAGTGGCCCCTACAGGACTAAATACTGTCACGTCACCCGCTGACTGCTATACCAGGACAAATTGTGGATAAAAAATCTGGTCATGTGTATTACAATTTAGTAACTCCATGTGCCTCATATTAATAGCAGTTAACCCCATCATCTCCCTTACATTAACCCCTGTGTGCCTCACCATAAGAGTTACTGATATGTGAGAGACATGGAGGTAATAATAAAGTATCTTCATTATTATTACCCCCATATGTCTCACATATCAGTAACTCTTATGGTGAGGCACACAGGGGTTAATGTAAGGGAGATGATGGGGTTAACTGCTATTAATATGAGGCACATGGAGTTACTAAAACACAAGTAATCACCCCAAATGCCTGACATTAATAAGTAACCCCAGTACGTACCTTTGTAGCTTTAGTTTCACTTTCCTTCTTCCTTCTTCCTCCAGTGCAGACGGCAGGAGCTCGGCAGGGATAAGCCCCGCCTCCTCCTCTCATTGGTGGGCAGAGGACAGCAGAGAAAGGGAGGGGGGGGAGAGAGGGGGAGCGTCCTGCAGCGCTGAGAGGAGCCAGAGCTGCAGCTCCTGTGTGTCAGCCGTTGCTGCAGCTTCGGGGCCCCCTATTGGTGGAAAGTATTCCACCAACAGGGGGCCCCGATCATTATACTCGGGGGTCCGAAAAGACCTCCGAGAATAATGATAGCAGCGGTAGCAGCTGTCACCGGGCCCCTAATGTTCCGGGCCCTGTGGCAGCTGCTACCGCTGCTATGGTGGTAGTTACGCCACTGCTCTCTTCACTTTCTTGTTGATTAAATATTTTAAAAAGTGATGGGAGGACAGGACTGCCTATTGGATTATAACAGCCACTGGTTGTCAGGAATGGACGTATACCTTCTTGGCTAAGGTATATAGAGTATAACACCCGCACTAGCACAGCTAAACACCTGCCTACACTGACCCTAGCTACCACTGAGCTCCTCTCCCTAGCTAGTATGTGCAGCAAAATGGTGGCATCTGCATCATCACTGCCCTTATATAGAGGGGTGTGATGATGCTGCCGACAACCAATGAGCTTTCTGCCCACAGCTAACATGGTGCCTGAGTTTCAGGCATCATGTTAGCTGTTCCCACAATGATTGGCCAGTAGCCAAGCATTGTGGGAACTTAACCGCCGACCTCGATCCCGCTGGAAAAGATCGTGTTCGGGATTCCGATCGCGATCGTGAATTTTTCTCGATCGCCGATCGGAATCCGATCTTTTCTGAACACGATCGCTGTGAGATAGCTCATTAGCATACCAGTAAAAACCGGGATTTCTAAGTGTTCGAGTAGTTCAATTGATGTGTATTCTTATTGGTACACACAGCAGCCATTTTGTATCCTCTACTCCATATTCAAGTTAGCTAACCCACATCTGAACCTTTGTGCTGGTTAGTTAGCCAGAACAGAATACCAGATGTTCAAGATGTGTTTGTACTCTTGATTCTTGGAAATCAGGAAAGAACTGTCAACATTTATCATTTTCAGTACAATTAGATAGAAGCCAGACTTAATGGAAAGTCCCCAGATTTCTTTAGTGTCATACTAAAAGAATGTATTTTTGGCCAGGTTATGCATGACGCTTGACCAGTCTGTCAGTACATGATTGGACAATTTAGGATTCTTGACAATAACTGTATTGGTGGAATTTTGATCTAATCTGATTGGTTCATTTCCAATATACTTTTGGATTGGTTAATTCTCAATGACAATACTTACTATAAAATAAACTGATTCTGGGCAGAACTTGGCAGAGCTCTGTCCGGACGCACAGAAATCTAACTCATGTGTGTCTGTCTTTAATATCTGATTATATGGTCTACCTGGTCGGTCCTGGGGTAAGGTAAATGACAACGCTAACACTAAGGAACGGCGCAGCGGAGACCATGTCTAATGGTAAGAGACGATTAGCCTTTCTAAAGGCTATTCCGACGTAAAAAAAAAAACAAAAAAAAAACTGTTTTAGTGGTAGAATCCCTTTAAAGACTTAACAGCAAATTTTAATTTCGATCAAATCTCTTCATGGCGGGAAGTACAAAGTTTAGAGAACTATTTAAAGAATAGCATTGTACCACAAGTTCTCAAGGTTAACCTCTTATTAGCATCTTGGATACGGAGTCCAGCCTTGATGAATAAATTGGAAAAGGAAGCAACTAATTTTTCCATGAACTTGTTACAGTTATTGTTGGGAGAGGAAAAACAACGTCTTGACACTTGTGATCTCTGATCTTGTGGCTGAGATGAAAGAACAGTTAGAATCTACAAAGAGAATTCAAGGGGAATCTGAATTTAATAGCAAAGAGATTCATTTACAGAATACTGTGGAAAAATTCCAGTTTCATTTAGAAGAACATAAACATAGTCAGTTCTCACGAGATCTGCAAGATTATAAAGAAAAAGTGTACACCACCATAGGAGAAAGATCAGCACAGCACAACGGCTATAAGGAACAAAGAGAAAAACTATAAAAATACTATAAACTAAATATATAAATAAATTTGAGGTTCTTCGTTGTACATTAGAGATGAGCGAACAGTAAGATGTTCGAGATTCGTTATTCATTTCGAATAGCCCCTCAATATTTGACTATTCGATTGAATATCGAACCCCATTATAGTCTATGGGAGAAAATGCTTCATTTCAGGGGATCCCACCATTCGACTCAGGAGAGTCACCAAGTCCACTATGACACCCCAGGAAATGATGCCAACACCTCTGCAATGCAACTGGGACAGCAGGGGCAGCATGTCTGGGGGTATCTAACACACCAAAGACCCTCTATTACCCCAACATCGCAGCCTAACAACTACACACTATACACATTCAAAAAAGCCTCTATCAAAGTGGGAAAATACCTGGAAACCTTCTTTACTCCCCAAATGGATGGACATAAACCCAAATTATAAACTAAAGAAAATTATGGGCACAAAAGTACGCACCGTATACCATCGTAACTCCCATCAAAATCAATGGGATTTTTTTGAGCGTGCAAAATGCTGACACGCGTATACGTGCCAGATTGCGCGCCATTTTACACCGTGTGAACTGCCCCTTAGTGAGTGCAACAATCCCGCTCCTGTGTGTGATGCAGGAATCCCTCCTTGCCAACAGGGATGACGCATTGTACGCTGGGGAGTCGGGTATAGCAGCAGAACCATCCCAGCCGGATAGTCAGTGCACACTCCTGTGCGCTTCACAGCGTATATTGATGGAGGAAGAGGACGATGACGAAGTGGCATATGATCTCATTGTCACACAGGAGGCTAGAGGCACCCCCTGGCAAAACTACCGCCACTGAGGGGCCCAGTGTCACCATGAGGGACAAGTACAGGCACATGTTGCGGGAGTGCCTGGCCGACCCCAGCCCTGTCCCCTCGGATCCCTCTGTGCCCTACACTTATTGGGTCTCTAAGTTTGATTTGTGGCTGGAACTTGCGCTGTACGGTTTCGAGGTCCTTCCCTGCTGCCAGCGTGCTATTGGAAAGGGTCTTCAGCGCAGCCGGTGGCATCATCACCGATAAGTACAGCTGTCTGTCAGATGACAGGCTGACTTTCATCACAATGAACAGACAATGGATAGACCCATCATGTACATGTCAGTTACATGAGAAATTTAGTGCGGTTTGCTCACTTTGCAAGACTAAACTGAGTAGGGGCTCTGAAAAGAGCAACCTCACCACCTCTTGCATGCGCTATCATTTGGAAGGCAAGCCCTGGGCTCAGTGGGAGAGAGCAAGCGCAGGATAGTCGTCGCCCGGCGTTGCCGACACTGGCTCTTACACTGTTTACAGTGCTGGTGCTGCAGGCCAGACCACCAGCCTGGACACCTACATATCTGTGTCTGACACTTTGGGGAGTTCACCCTCATCCTCCCCTCTTCCTGCCACTTCTCCTTTGGCCTGCACCATCATGCGCCTCTTCCCAGCCACTCCCCATCTCCAAGGCATTTCATTGCAGGCAGAAGTACAGCGCAACCCAACCACATGCCCAAGCCTTCAAGGGCCTCATCTAAAAACTGCTGGCCCTGGAGATGTTGGCGTTTATGCTTCTGGATACCCAGGCCTTCCGTCAGCAGATGGCAGCTTGGGCACCTCTCTATGCTGGGCCTGGCCGTTGCTACTTCTCTTGGTGTGCTGTCCCTGCCTTGCGCCTGCATGTGTCCCATAACATCAGTCATGCCCAGAGTTCCGCGCTTTGCTGCAAGGTCCACTTGACCACCGACACATGGACAAGCGCCTGTGGTCAGGGATGCTGCTTATCTTTAATGACAGGCAGGGTGAATGTGGTGGAGTCTGGTCCCGGGGTGCAAACTGGGGTGGCCTATCTCCTCTCCCAGCCCAAAATTCATGCTAGGAGTTATCTGAAAGTCTACTACGCTGCAACCTCCACCCCAGCTACTAGCGGCAAATGCTGTAACACTGGCGTGGGGAGATGTCAGCAGGCCGTGCTGAAACTGATCAGCTTGGGGGACAGACAGCACAGTGCCTCCGAGGTCAGGGATGCCATCCTGGCTGATATGGCAATGTCATTTCTCCTCGCTGCACCTGGGTGCGGGCATTTTGCCTATGTGATAATGGCTGGAACCTGGTAGGAGATCTCGATTGACAAAAAATTGGATTGAGCTTAGATAGCTTGACTGAATAGCTGTGTATCCCAGATAGGTTTTGGGGGGTGCAGCATTAAAAAATTGGATTGAGCTTATATAGTATGATGGAATTGCTGTGTATCACACGTAGCTTTTGTGGGGTAGACCCTTAAAAATTGGATTGAGCTGATATAGCCTGATTGAATTGATGTGTCTCCCACTTAGCTTTGTGGGTTAGACCCTTAAAAATTGGATTGAATGAACTGCTCTGTATTCATGTTATTTTGTGTGCGGACACCCCAAAATGACAGGTTTTTTTAAGCTATATATGAACTTGTCACTGCTGTGTATTCCGGCTATTCTCTGTGCGGACAGCCAACAATGAAAGCTGTTTCTCCGCTATATATGAAGTTGTATCTGTTCTGTACCCCTGTTTTCCACTGTCCGGTGAAAGCTAGACTGATGTCCTTACAGTGTATAGCTCTGAGAAGATCTGTTGGTTTTCTTCTTTAGTTCTTCCCTGTCTATCTGAAGCTAATCGCTATCTAGCCCTCAGCAGTTATGTTTCTCTCCCTATGTCTGACCGCAAAAATGGCGAATAGGGCGGCGGACGTTCTTCTAAATTGGGAGGTCACATGTTTTCGGCAGCCAGTGGGTTTTTTCACTTTTTTCACTGCCTCCGTTGTTCACGTTTCACGTTTTTCACTGCCTCATAGTTCCTGTCCCAGCTCCTCTGCACAGTTATTGGTACAAAAAAAGTGCCAGGGAAGGTGGGAGGGGATACCAAATTTTTACTGTGTATGCAGCCTGGTATTCGATTGGAATTGAACACCTTGAATGGCCTGATATTCGATCAAATATGTACTCGATCGAACGGTGTTCGCTCATCTCTATTGTACATATTTGATCAAACAGTAGGAAGCCCACCGGCCCCGACAAGGCAACCTCATTAAGGTAGGACCCTACACTAATACCTCTCCTGGACCCATGTATGGGTCTTCAGTGTGAACACAGGGCAATAACATACCTCTCCTGGATCAGAATAAGTCTACAGTGTGAACACAATGGAAGTAAGGTCCAGAGAACACTCACCTTAAATGGCCTTGGAGAGATGGGTTCTCTGTTCCAAATAAATAGACCTGTGCAATTGAATGGGAGTGCAAGTCCAACTAAAGGGAACCACACCCCTCTTACTATATATATAGAAGAAAATTCAGACAGCACCTCCCAATGTGAACAGGTGCAAGCTACCGTGGCAAAATACATAAAAACAAAAAAATATAGCAGCACTCTGACACAGCACAAAGGCTATAAGGAAATTCCTTAAAGCCTTTGGGAGGTGCTGTCTGAATTTTCTTCTATCTATCTATCTATCTATCTATCTATCAATCTATTTATCTCCTATCTATCTATCTATCTATCTATCTCCTACCTATCTATCTATCTATCTATCTATCTATCTATCTATCTATCTATCTATCTATCTATCTCCTATCTATCTATCTATCTATCTATCTATCTATCTCCTATGTATCTATCTCCTATCTACCTATCTATCCCGCGGCCCGCTGGCAGAGCCGACTTGCGAATGCGTTGAAATTTGACACCCCCCCCCCTGCGTGCGTGGAAGAAAATGCGTGAAGAGGCAGTTGCTGAAGAAGATGGAAGCAGTTCTGGAGAGAGTTCTCTCGTAGCGTTGGGGGCACCCCCAGTGCTGTTTGAGCGCTGGGGTCCGCCCCCAGTGCTGCGAGAGAACTCAATTGCATACCGACAAAAAACGGGATTTCAAGTGAACGGCGGTGCGGAGAAGACATCTAAAGGTAGGAGAAGAATAGCCTTTCTTAAGGCTATTCAACGTGTTAGTGAGAAAAAAAAATACTTAGAATGATAGGATCCCTTTAATTCCTGAGCATCAAGTATAAGGCTTATGAGGATTTTTTTGCATTTTTTGAGCCAAAGCCAAGAATGACTGCAAAAGAAATAGGAAATATGTAAGAAGTTATTTTACTTCTACTTTCTGCTCAATCCACTCCTGGCTTTGGCTCAAAAACCACAACAAAATCTGCAATAAAAAAAATCTGCATTTCTGCAGCCCTAAAATGGGAAAAAGTGCAAAGCCAGTGTTAAACAGAGAAATGTGTACGAAACAGGAAAAAGCATTCTACAATGTATTAACCGGTTATGGACCAGGCCTCTTTTTTCAAAACTGATATGTGTCACTTTATACGGCGATAACTATAAGATGCTTTAACTTTCACAAGTGATTTTGAGTTTGCTTTTTCATGACACATTGTACTTCATGTTAGTGGTAAACAATAGAGATGAGCGAGTAGTGTTTGATCGAGTAGGTGTTTGATCTAATACTACGGTATTCGAAATACTCGTACTCGATCGAACACTACTAGCTGTTTGAAGTTTAATGTTCGATGCAGAACCAGCGTTGATTGGCAGAATGCTATACAGTCAGTCAATCAACGCTGGTTCTTCTCTTACCTTCTCCGTGAAGCTTCCCCGCGGCGTCTTCTTCCGGGTGGAATTCACTCTGCCAGGCATCCGGCCTAGGCAGAGCCGACTGCGCATGCGCGGGGATGCACGCGCATACACGCGCATGAGCAGTCAGCTCTGCTCAGGCGTCGGGCCTGGGCAGAGCAGCACGCGCATGCGCAGTCGGCTCTGCCTAGGACAGATGCCTAGGCAGAGTGAATTCCACCCGGAAGAGGACGCGGGAGCGCTGCGCCAGGAGAAGACTTCAAGCAGAATCCAGCCCGACCGTCACTCGTGGACTTGGTAAGTATGATTTTGTCTTTATGATTTTTATTGCCTACCCCTGAAACGAGCATTTCCCCCCATAGACTATAATGGGGTTCAAAATCCGTTCAAACAGTAATGATATATTCCCTTCCTGCGGCAGCCAGTTGTGTTGTAATGATTTGGCGATTTTGGGGTTTTTTTGTCTTCAGATTGTACAAGTTATATTTTCTTTATTTTTCTGGTGATGTAGCTATATGAGGGCTTGTTTTTTGCGGTATGAGATGAATTTTTTAATGACATTATTTGTTTGGGTGCCTACAACTTATTGAATAAATTATATTAACTCTTTCTGGGTAGATTGGAAAAAATAAATAAATTCTGGCATTGCTTTTGACCTTTTTTTTTTCCATGCAGCGTACAGTATAAGTAACATGTGACCTTTATTCTGCGGGCCGGTACGATTACGGCGATACCTCATTTATATTATTTTTTTATGCATTAGTAATTCTGCAGAGGGAAAAACCTATTTAGGGATATAAATCAATGATTTTTTTGCATCGCCATATTCTGAGAAGTGTAACATTTTTATTTTTCAGTTGACAAAGTTGGTTGAGGCCTTAGTTGTTGCGGGACAATCTGTAGTTTTCATAGGTATTGATTTGGGGTACATATGACTTTTTCATCATTTTTTATAGCATATTTTGTAAGGTGAGAAAAAATCTCTACTTTCGGCTGTTTTTTTCTGTTTCTTTTTTTTTGTGACATTGATATTGTTTGATTTTTTTTTTATTATACAGGTTGTTACAGACGCGGTAATGCCAAATATGTAATTTTTTTTTAATTTTTAGGGTTTTTTAATATAATACTTTTTATATAGAAAAAGAGATTTTTGGGACTTTATAAATTTACACTTTATTATTATTATTATTATTATTATTATTATTATTATTTCACATTTAATGTGTCCCTTTAGGACTCTAGAATCAGTGATGGTTTCATCATTGATTTGATTCTATACACTGTGAGACACAGACTGCTGTGTCTTGTAGTGTATAGAGGAAGTCAACCTATGTATAAGCATAGGATGACTTCCTCTAGTCCCGGCAAGATCAACCAGGTAACGGGGGCTCCAGGCAGCTTGGGGTCACTGGCCATGGCTGTGGAATACTGTGGAATACTGATACTGGCACCCCCTATCTCGCCATGGGGGCAACAATTTGACTGAACCCCTTCGATGTGGCGGTCATGTTTGACCGCCGCATCCAAGGGGTTGAAATCCCGCCATTGGAGCTCAGCTCTGATGAGGGGTAAGGAGCAGGGTTTTAGCTGTTAGTAACAGCTAACACCTGCTCCCAATCCCTGCCAAAGGGGTCTCTGAAGACAGGCCATATTTTTGCTATCGGTTGGTCTTCAGAGTCCACGACCACAGGACGTAATTTTATGGCCAGCGATCATCAAGTGGATAATAAAACAGTTTAGTCATTAGCTGTGGCCTTTTTGGGGAAACAGTATCCCCCTTGTGGCTTGTACAGGTAAAGCATACTGATTTACGTCCTTCACCTGTACAAGCTCCGTCACCAAAAATATTATAAAAAAACATGACAATTTCCCCCCAGTCTCAAAAACTAACATCATACATTCTCATTGCTCAAGCTGGCAACAAACAACTTCTTGTAAGTGGTTACTTAATAAAGATGTAATGCATAATGTAACCAATGATGAATGTTCTGACTGTGTGATGTCTCTATAGGTCACGCTCTCATCTGTATAGCATGTGATTCTGTGTCTTCCTTGGAATGCACAGGCTTTAACATGACTTGCCCTGATGGCTTTCTATGTGGATCTGTATATGTGGAACGCACTGGTGAGTTACAGAATATATTAAATGTAATCTGTTTTGATTATCCTTGTGTCCCTTTAGCGATAGATTATAAAACACTATTGCATTAAAACATATATATGAAGATTAAAGCACTTTCCCTAAAGCTTAAAGGAAATCTGCCTCCAGAAAATGAAGAGTTTTTTTAAGTTTTCATAAAATCGGGCACTGATCGTGGACATTAGCGCCGGGTGTCTGCTGTATAAAACAAGAGACACCCGACACCTATGGTAACCTCCTGGACACCGAGTGGTCACAACTAGAGATGAGCGAGTAGTGTTCGATCGAGTAGGTGTTTGACCTAATACTACGGTATTCGAAATACTCGTACTCGATCGAACACTACTAGCTGTTCGAAGTTTAATGTTCGATGCAGAACCAGCGTTGATTAGCAGAATGCTATACATTGCCAATCAATGCTGGTTCTTCTCTTACCTTTCCGAAGTCTTTTCCGCGCTGCATCCTCACGTCTTCTTCGGGGTGTATGTGCGGGCATGCACGCGCATACACGCGAATGTGCAGTCGGCTCTGCTCAGGCGTCGGGCCTGGGCAGAGCCGCACGCGCATGCGCAGTCGGCTCTGCCTAGGCCAGATGCCTAGGCAGAGTGAATTCCACCCGGAAGAAGACGCGAGGACGCTGCGCCGGGAGAAGACCTTTGTTCCTAGGCTGTAACAAAGCCATGTGTACACAGGAAAAAAAGCTCGTCTTCCGGCTGCAGGCATCTTCCAAGCATAAACAATAGGCACAAAAAGGATTGAAAGAAGAGTCTGCAATTTCCTGAACGTTTCTCCTCCATACTTATCTGCCTCCACACATTGAGGGAAAATATTTGCAGCAGAATCGCTGCGATTTTATCGAATATTGCCTACCCCTGAAACGAGCATTTCCCCCCATAGACTATAATGGGGTTTGAAATCCGTTCGAACAGCCGAACAGTGTGCGGCTGTTCGAATCGGATTTCGAACCTCGGACACTTTAGTGTTCGCTCATCTCTAGTCACAACATCTGCAAGGAGTCTGTATCTTCTCCCTGTGTTTGGTGGGTTTCCTCCAAAGACATTCTGATAGGGAAATTCATTCACAAAAAAATTACAATCTTATTCTCTTCTAGCTACTTATATTTTATTTAACTTCAGAAATGTTTCTGTCTAGGTGGTAAAAAAGCTGTTCCGGTATTCTCTAGATTTTGTCTTGATCCTGGTACGTGTGGTGGCAAGAAATCTTATCCAGAATATACGATTCACTATTATTGTTGTGACACTGACTACTGCACTCCTGCTATTCCTGCGTGTAAGTCATTTGCTTTGTTGTATGTTATTTTTGTTTTTTTATAAGCTCATTTTTTAACATTTTGGAAATACGAAAAGAATAGGGGATGTCCAGTTTCAGACCAGTATTGAGAGACCAATGTTATTGCTTGTGTGAGGAAATTTATACAAATTTTTTACTATACTTTGTGTATCAAATCCTCACAATTTTCTAGATCTTTGTTTCCTGTCGTTCACTCTGCTACTTCCAGTGGATAAAAATCAGTCCATGGTCATGTGATTTACGGTCCATGGTCATGTGATATACAGTTTATGGTCATGTTATGTATGGGGTTGAGCCGATCTTGAGATTTCAGGATCGATTTTCAAATCCGATTTCCAATCATTTTCCAGCCGATCTTGATCCCGATCGCGATCGTGAAATTTGCTCGATCACCGATCGGGATCCGATCTTTCCTGATCCCGATTGCTCAACCCTAGTCAATGCTTCTCTATGGGAAAACTCACTTTTAGGATTGAGCCGATCTTAAAATTTCAAAATCCAATCATTTTCCAGCCGATTCCGATCGTGAAATTTGCTCGATCGCTGATCGGGATCCGATTTTTTCCGTTCCCAGTCGCTCAACCCTAGTGATGTACAGTCCATGGCCATGTGATCTACAGTCCATGATTGTGTGATATACAGTTTATGGTCATGTGATATATAGTGCAGTGCCTTGCCATGGACAGCTTGCTATCAGGCAGATATCTGATTACTCTGCTGTGACGGTAAGATAATCCGTTAATAGTCCCACCATGGGGACATTCAGTGTGTTACAGCATCATGGATAGTACAGCAGTATATTGCAAGAAAGAACACAAACAAGCTCAGAATAGCAGATAAGAAAAGATACTAGGAGCCATAGTAACTAGGAAGAAACAGAAATACTTCAGGATAATTTAGTTCTCTGTGCGGAGTGATGTTGGTCATACAGCCCAACCATGGTTGGAGGACACAAGGAGGGGGGCACTGCATGTAGACATAACAGGCAGAATCAGCTTTTTGCAGCGGTGGGGGACATATGCAGCTATCACGATAACATGTAATAGTTCCTTTGGTAGGTAGTAGGTTCTCCTGCTCACAGCTGATAGTTTGATATCTTGCATCAATGCTATTGTTCCTTAACCACAATTTTCCCCAATATGCACCATCTTTCATTTGAAGTCCTCCTTCTTTCTTCTTATCACTGTCAAGTGTTATATCCGCCCGGGGAGACAAGGGTGCTGATTATTCCTCTATACTATCTGCTTCTCATTGTCCATGCTTCCCTTAAGTCGTGGGGGTTGGTAGGTTCCTAGGCTGTAACAAAGCCTTGCATGTGTACACAGGAAAAAAAGCTTGTCTTCCGGCTGCAGGCATCTTCCAAGCATAGACAATAGGCACAAAAAGGATTGAAAGAAGAGTCTGCAATTTCATGAACATTTCATGGAAAATATTTGCAGCAGAATCGCTGCAATTTCCAAAACCGTTGTCACTAAGGTTTTTTCCACAATGTTTTTTTTTGCTGCGGCCTTAGCCTCAGACTGACTTGCGGATAGTGATGGCTTCCACCAACTTACACTATAGCCAAGAAAACCATTGTTTATGTTAGAAAGTTTTCATATTGTACATGAGGCCTAGTGTTGTGTTAAATGATAGATCTTATGTGTATCTTTGCAGGCCCCATCCCCGGTTCAAAAACCGTTTGGTTTGGCACAGACATTCCTGTCTGTGATCATGGAAGAAAGTCTACAAAGAAAGAGCTGTAAGGATCACCCATGGAAGCTCAGTTCTACTGCACCAGCGGCGGTCTCGCCGTCCATAAAGCTGTCCTGACTCTGGCCATTGTGTAGCTTCTGCTGCTGAAAATCTTCTAACAACTCTGGATAAATAAGGCCAAAATAAATGGCAATGATGAGAATTTATTAAACTGGAAATTCTTATATCACTATTAATTGATAACCCAACAGACACTAGAATTTGCTCTGACCTTTTAGGCTAAGGATTCACGGGACAGCACACAGAAAAAAAGTGGGTCGGGAAAATCCGTGGCAGCAATGCATCACGGTTCTTCCCGGATCGCTTTAGACAGAAAGTTTGCCGTGGCTTTGGAAATCACAGCATGTCCGCACTGCGGTTTTTACAGCAAAGTGGGCATGGGATTTGCTAGAATCCCATCCACTTAGCCCTAAGGCCTTGTTCACATCTGTGTTGGTATTCCATCTGGGGGAGTCCTCATGATGACCCCACCAAACAGAATACCGAATGCAGTTGCAAACGCTGTGCAGAAAAAGCACACGGACCCCATAGACTATAATGGGGTCCGTGTGCTTGTCGGCAGATCTCCGCACAGAACATGCGGACAAGAAAGTAGTTCACAATTGACTTTCCTGTCCGCATGATTCGTACAGGCAGCACTTGGCACGCACACGGACCCCATTATAGTCTATGCGGTCCGTGTGCTTTTACTGCGCACCGCTTGCAATTGCGTCTGTTATTCCGTTTGGAGGGTCCCATGCGGACTCCCCTGGACGGAATACCAACGCAGATGTGAACCAAGCATAACTGTAAAACACGGTGATTTTTGCCACAACGTTTCCGTCGCGGGCAAATCATGACCTTTACATCCCATGGGGCCTTGGCCTTAGTCATTCTTGTGTATGTAGGTGCGTCTGATCTCAAACCTACAACCCTTAGTGCTGTAGTTTTTTTTTTTTACATAACTTGCACCAGCTTTCGGGCATGACACGTTGCAGAAACCCAGTATTTTTTGTTGCAGATTTTGTTGCGGTTTTTTAAGCCAAAGTCAGGAGTGAATTGAGCAAAAGGTAGAAGTATAAGAACTTCCTATAGATTTCCCATTCTTTTTGTAGCAACTTCTAGGTTTGGCTCAAAAAAACTCTACAAAATCTGCAGCAAAAGAAGCTGCGTTTTTGCAACTTGGGGTCTCAGCCATACTTTTTACTTCAGCTGACTTTGACTCAAAAAATGCAGCAAAATCTGTAACAAAACAAACGTTTTATGAAGCCTGAGCCTGATGAGTGAATCTGGAAGACAAGGATCTTGAACTGTCTAGATTTCCACTCTGCTTCGCCCAATGTCTAAAAAGTGGGCCAATGTGTGCAGGAGAGATTATTATTATCAGTTGTTCATCTATAATAAACCCTGGCTGGAACCTATCCAAATTCAGAAGAAATATATAGCTTTTTTATTGCAACTATTGCTTTTTTTCTTCTTTTGTATTTCTGCTGCAATAAAATATTGGAGAAATGTCCACCCTCCTGCTTCTGCCATTCGTGAAAAAACTCATCCTTTAACACAATCACAGAGAACATATACATATACATTATAGCTTTGGAAACGCCAGCGGATTCCCTATAGGTATATTAGGGACAGACAGTCCTTGTGAAAAGTACTGCAGGAAAAACCAATACAGGTTTTTTTACAGGCTTCAAAGATGGCTCAGATGTCTTCTATAGCAAAATAGCATTGATCCTTATGAAAATCTACAGAACACTTATTGCCTTCACTTTTTCCCTTCCCTTGCATGACTTTGATGGACATAAGTCTTTTTCCCACTGTACTATGTAACTATATAGTTTATATTGCTATAAAGTGTTCACATCTTATATTGCTAGATCGCTACCTCTTTGGCACATATAGGGTTAATCTTCTGTACATTTCATCTATTAAGTTGCTAATTGTCATAACTAGAGATGAGCGAACGGTAAAATATTCGATGTTCGTTATTCGCTCCGAATAGCATCCCAATATTGGACTATTTGATCGAATATCGAACCCCATTATAGTCTATGGGAGAAAATGCTTCGTTTCAGGGGATCCCACCATTCGCCTCAGGAGAGTCACCAAGTCCACTATGACACCCCAGGAAATGATGCCAACACCTCTGGAATGACACTGGGACAGCAGGGGGAGCATGTCTGGGGGCATCTAACACACCAAAGTCCCTCTATTACCCCAACATCACAGTCTAACAACTACACACTATACACACTCACTACAACCTCTATCAAAGTGGGAAATACCTGGAAACCTTCTTTACTCCCCAAATGGATGGACACAAACCCCAATTTAACCTCAACAAACATTACCAAGCACCCCTTTAACCCCTTCCCGCCGATGGCATTTTTTGATTTTCATTTTTCGTTTTTGACTCCCCTCCTTCTAAACCCCATAACTTTTTTATTTCTCCGCTCCCAGAGCCATATGAGGTCTTAATTTTTGCTGGACAAATTTTTCTTCATGATGCCACCATTAATTATTCTGTATAATGTATTGGGAAGCAGGAAAAAATTCAGAATGGGGTGGATTTGAAGAAAAAATGCATTTCTGCGAATTTTTTACGGGCTTTGGTTTTACGGCGTTCACTGTGCAGCCAAAATGACATGTCCCCTGTATTCTGTGTTTCGGCACGGTTCCAGGGATACCAAATTTATATGGTTTTATTTACATTTTGACCCCTAAAAAAAATTCCAAAACTGTGTTAAAAAATTCTTTTTCTAAAAGTCGCCATATTCCGACGGCGGTAACTTTTTTATACGTGCGTATACGTGGATGCATAGGGCGTATTTTTTTGCGGGAACAGGTGTACTTTTTAGTTCTACCATTTTCGGGAAATGTTATTGCTTTGATCACTTTTTATTCAAATTTTTATCAGAATCAAAACAGTGAAAAAACGTCGGTTTGGCACTTTCGACTATTTTTCCCGCTACGGCGTTTACCGAACAGGAAAAATATTTTTATAGATTTGTAGAGCGGGCGATTTCGGACGCGGCGATACCTAACATGTATGTGTTTCACAGTTTTTAACTACTTTTATATGTGTTCTAGGGAAAGGGGGGTGATTTGAACTTTTAATACTTTTTATATATTTTTTATATTTTTTTAACTTTTTTTTTATTTATTTTTTTTTGCATTTATTAGACCCCCTAGGGGTGTTGAACCCCAGGGGGTCTGATCACTAATGCAATGCATTACAATGCTAATGCATTGCAATGCATTGCAAAAAAGCATCCTTTCTTTTGCAGGCTGCATAGACCAGCCTGCAAAAGAAAGGATTTGCAGACAAGCCTGGGAGCCTGTACAAAGCTCCCGGCTGTCATGGAAACGGGACGTCAGCCCTGGAGCATGCTCCAGGAGCCGGCGATCCCGGCCAAAATGGCGGCGCCCATGCGCCGCCGGGAAAATGGCACCTCCGGCGCCTTTGACCGCGGTGCCGGAGGGGTTAATGCCTCCGATCGGTCTGGGGACCAATCGGAGGCATTAGAGCCGGTTGTCTACTGCTTAAAGCAGTAGACACCCGGCGGCTATGGCGGCCTCCCGGCTCCCGACAGACCCGACATGCGCCGTACTATTACGGCGCATGTCGGGAAGGGGTTAAATCACGTTTCCCATGACAACCACAGATGGAATAGGCAATGGGAAATCCTTCAGTCCCCACCCTGAACTGTCATTGTGTGTGTGTGTGTGTGTGTGTGTGTGATGTGGTAAGACCTTCCAAAATTCACTTTTAAGGCCCTTAACATGAGCCCTTCCAAATTAAGTTCCAGGCCCATAAGTTGAGCTCCCAGCAGAGATTGAGGCCCTTTAACTTAGTTCAGCCTTGTACCAGCAGAGATTTCTTGGCCCTTTGGCTGAGTTGAGCCTTTAAAAAGCAGAGTTTTTGGCCCTTGGCATGAATAGAGCCTTGCACCAGCAGTGCTTTTGGCCCTTGGGGTGACTAAAGCCTTTAAAATACAGTGCTTTTGGCCCTTGGGATGACTAGAGCCTTGTAGCAGCAGTTTTTCATTTTTTGGCCCTTGGGGTGACCTCTAAAAAATTAGATTTCAGGCCCTTGGGGGAGACCTAAAACATTAATTTGCAGGCCCTTGGGGGGAGCCCTTAATTGTATTGCACACCCCTGTGGGGGGTATGCATGAAAAATGTCTTTTTAATGAAAAAAAAAAAATCAAACATTCAGAAGTAGGGGCTGGGGTTGTAGGAGGAGAAGGAGGAGGAGGAGAAGGATGATGTGGAGTAAATTGGTTGCTGACTTCATCTCTCCAGTAACTTGGCTATGGAGTGGATACCCAGCTGGATATCCACGTCCTCACCCATGTCCCCTGCTGCTGCTGGCAGCCTCTCTCCAGTACCTGGACTGTAGAGTGGATATACAGCTGGATATCCACTTCCACGTCCTAGCCCACGTCCCCTGCTCATACTGTCGAGGGGCACTGATGACAACCTCTCTCCAGTACCTGGACTCTGGAGTGGATATCCAGCAGGGTATCCAGTTCCACGTCCTCGCCCACATAGCCTGGTGCTGGCTAGGGGCACTGCTGACAGCCTCTCTCTAGTACATGGACTCTGGAGTGGATACCCAGCTTTATATCCACGTCCACGAGCTCACCCACGTACCCTGGTGCTGGCGAGGGGCACTGCTGGCAGCCCCTCTCCAGTACCTGCACTGTGCAGTGGATATCTAGTGGGGTATCCACTTCCAAGTCCTCACCCACGTAGCCTGGTGTTGGCTAGGGGCACTGCTGACAGCCTCTCTCCAGTACATGGACTCTGGAGTGGATACTGAGCTTGATATCCACGTCCACGAGCTCGCCCACGTAGCCTGGTGCTGGCAAGTGGCACTGCTGACAGCCCCTCTCCAGTATCGGCACTGTGGAGTGGATAGCCAGCTTGGTATCCACTTCCACTTCCACGTCCCCGTCCCCTGCTGCTACGCTGCATGTTTTTCTAGCTAGCTAAAATTGATCTCTGAAAAGATCTGTTATTGACAATTCCTGCCTAACCAAAGCCCTGTATTGCTCTGTATCGCACTAACACCGCACTCTCTCTATCACTCCAACACAAGAATGAGACGAAGATGGCCGACACTATTCTTATGAATGGGAGGTCACATGTTTTCAGCAACCAATGTTTTTTTTTTTTCAATTTTTTTCACTGCCTCTGTTGTCGTAGTTCCTGTCCCACCTCCCCTGCACAGTTATTGGTGCAAAAAACACGCCAGGGAAGGTGGGAGGGGAATCGAATCTTTACTGCGTATGCGGCCTGGTATTCAATTGTGAACGAACACATCGAACGCCATGATATTCGATTGAATACCTATTCGATCGAACGGTGTTTGCTCATCTCTAGTCATAACTATTAACTTAAATTAGGAACTTTTGTAGTTGTTATTTTTTGTTTCCTATGAGCAGGTTATAATTTCCTTACAATGATGAAGAACCTCCCATGCCCCTCCCCAATATCTATAAGTTGAGAAACTCAGCCAAGGTTCCTATCACTCAGTACAGTACGAGCCGTCCCCAGGAACTGAGCAATGACTTCCCTGATCAGGATCCTGAGTCTCCTCTCAGCTCTTACAGCAACAAGTAAGTTATTTACTGAAAATTCGTTATTTGTCTGTTTACTTTTTGTTTCCTTTTTCATGGATTTTTTTGTTTATAACTTTATTATCATTATCATTATTATTATTATTATTATTATTATTATTATTATTATTATTATCATTATTATTATTATTATTATCATTATTATTATCATTATTATCATCATTATTATTATTATTATTATTATTATCATCATCATTATTATCATCATTATTATTATCATCATTATCATCATCATCATCATCATCATCATCATCATCATCATTATTATTATTATTATTATTATTATTATTATTTCTCTTTAGGTTCCGCGCTCTCGTGTACGGAGTGTAAATCTACAAACCTCTCGTGCTCAGGCAGCAGTGTGACTTGTCCCTTGGGCTCTATTTGTGGATCCAGGTTGTCTGAAACCTTTGGTGAGTTATAGAATTAGAGCTAAGGCCCCACGTTGCGAGCCGCAGCCATAAAGCGATGCAAGAAAAAACAAGACATTGTAATGTTCACCACATCACTTTCTATAGAAAGTCTACAGAATTTTCCTCTGAGAGCTTTCTTCTTCCATTATACCCATACAGAGAATGTCAGCGTTTCCGTAGATATAATTGACATGCTTCAATTTACAAAGGCGTGACGGTTTCTGAAATCGCAGTGGATGTTTTTCTATTACAAAATTGTTTTTGTTTATTAGTTGATGGATCGTGGATCACAATTTTAGCAAGGAGATGTGTACCTACCAAGAGCTGTGACTTCAAGGGAAGCTTAAGCCTAAAGAAAGTGCAAACCCGTGAGGTCATTTCGTGTTGTAGCACTGACTACTGTACTCCTACTCTTCCTCCATGTAAGTCATTCCTGCCTTATACTACACCTGTAGTCTGGGAAAGCGAATTGGTCAGTGACTCTCGGGCTTCACGTTCATTAGCACAGAACAATTTAGATTCCATATAGTTACCTCTGTCTTCAGTAATGTGGTGCACTAATGCTCGGATGTGCACAATATGGTCATACGTTTCCTCAAATCCCTTGTGGCTTCTATTCTACTGGTTAGCTGGTTATCCATCTATATTCACACCAGTCATGCAATCATGTATTGGCTACGGTTGAGCGATCGGGATCGGAAATGATTGGATTCCGATCGGCGATCGAGTAAATTTCACGATCGCGATTGGAATTCCGATCTTGATCTTTTCCAGCGGGAAATAGGGTTTACTATTCATGTATATATCATTAATAGGGTTGAGCGATCAGGATCGGATCCGATCCCGATCGGCGATTGAGCAAATTTCACGATTGGGATTGGCTGGAAAATGATCAGAAATCGGATTTTAAAATCGATCCTGAAATCTCAAGATCGGCTCAATCCTAGTATTGACCAGTGGCAGAACAGCCAGAACACCCGGCCCCATGATACTTCTGTTAATAGCCTGCTACCATTTACTTACCGATCCCCCCTACAGCCATGGCCGTTGTCCACCTCCACTTCACCTTTAGCTCTCCATGGGCTCCCTTGTGTCCCACCCCATGCCGCTGGCACTGATGCATAGGACATCCTGGAAACAGAAGGGGCAGGCGAGGCAAGAGGCGGCCATGGGCAGGAACGGAGATCAGTAAGTAAATAGTGACCATTATCTGCTGGAGTAATTGCGACATAATAGTAGGGCACAGAGCGAGAAGGGGTTAAAATGGTGAATACGTTAAGAAAACTATAAACATATAGATAAATGGTATAGAACAAGAATCAAAAAGTGCTGCAGCTATGGTTGAGCCGAACTTGAGATTTCAGGATCGATTTTAAATTCCGATTTCGGATCATTTTCCGGCTGATCCCGATCGTGAAATTTGCTTGATTTCCGATCGGGATCGGATCTTTTCTGAACCCAATCGCTCAACCCTACAGCTATCACATGCCATACTACAGGAGTGACTTTTTATTTTTTGGTTTTTACCATTTGCCTGTGATTTTAATTGTTTGACGGTCCCCTTTAACAAAAACATTGGGGTGTACATGTTATGAGACCCCAAACTGGCCCTCTTTTCATATCTCTTTTTCTCATGTACATTTCTAGTACCAACACAAAGCTCTAATCCAAATGGAGTAATCTGTCCATTTTGTATATCTGCTGACACTGTGTCGTGTGAAACTTCAGATACTATACAATGCATGGGGGATGAGCAGATTTGTATTCTCAGAACAACAAGAGTAACAGGTACTTTTTTTCTTTTTTAACTTCACTTGGAACCATTGACTATATCTGGCCATATACATTAGATGTACTGTGTGTTGGCCAAATCCAACTATTTTGGTGGGGCTGCCTGAACATCTAATGTGTATGGAGCTTTCATGACCTTGAAATGATCGGCATTGGGGAATTTGAACTTGCCCAACTGGTGTTCTATTCACTTCTATGGAGCTTTTGGGACCACTAGGGGAGCAGGATCTGCAATCTGATCAGTCACGGCCTCCGGATGTGCCTAATAAGTTTCTCTACATGGCAGAGTTGGAAGCCACAATGGCAACCCCTTGGCATAACATAATCTTGTTGCAGAGGGTTGAGGGGCCAGCAGAGGTAACCACTTCCTCTGATTAACCACAATATGTGGTGCAGTTATTATTGGCCATGGCATGTAAATGGATAATTTGCCGGGTTCTTGCCACAACTTCCAGGGATGGATAACTCTGATACTTGGCAGTCACAGCAAGAACCCAACAATATGTCATCCACTATTGCTACTAATTACATAGGTACAATGGCAGTGCCCGCACCATCACCATGATGAATAGATCCTTTATTAAGCATCGACTGCTCCTCGCTCATGATAGATATATTTGTCTTAACTAGAGATGAGCGAACACTAAAATGTCCGAGGTTCGAAATCCGATTTGAACAGCCGCACACTGTTCGGCTGTTTGAACGGATTTCGACCCCCATTATAATCTATGGGGGGAAATGCTCGTTTCAGGGGTATGCAAAATTCGACATTATACTTACCAAGTCCACGAGTGACGGTCAGGCTGGATTCCCCTTGAAGTCTTCTCCTGGCGCAGCACCCCCGTGGCGTCTTCTGGCTGGAATTCACTCGGCCTAGGAATCGGGGCCTAGGCAGAGCCGACTGCGCATGCGCGGTTATGCGTGGACATGCGCAGTCGGCTCTACCCGGCCCGGCGCCCGAGCAGAGCCGACTGCGCATGCGAGAGCATGCCCGCGCATGCGCAGTTGGCTCTGCCTAGGCCGGATGCCTAGGCAGAGTGAATTCCAGCCAGAAGACGTCGCGAGGATGCTGCACGGAGAAGACTTCTAAAGGTAAGAGAAGAACCAGCGTTGATTGGCAGAATGTATAGCATTCTGCTAATCAATGCTGGTTCTGCATCGAACCTTAAACTTCGAACAGCTAGTAGAGTTCGATCGAGTACGAATATCTCGAATACCGTAGTATTCGATCGAACACCTACTCGCTCATCTCTAGTCTTAACGCATTATGGGATTAATGAACTATATATTATGATTAGTCACTATGGCCAACAAGATCAGTGTCTATATTAAATAATCCTCATATATGAGGACTAATATTGTGCTAAATGATATGTCTTATGTGTATCTTTGTAGGACCATACTCAATCTCAGCATCCGTTCGAGGGTGCGCAACAAAATCTTACTGTGATCTGGGCAGCGAGTCCACAATTGATGAAAGAGCATTAACTAAGGTCACGTTTATCTGCCCCAGCGGTGGCCTCAGTGTCCATAATGTCATCCTGACTCCAGCCATGGTGTGTCTTCTGCTGATGAAATACTTCTTCTAACCTCCTTGGATGAATGAGGCCAAAAAGAGGTGACAAATGTTACAGGAGAGAATAGTATTATATTGTTCCTTCCATTGTCAATTTTCTGTTTAAATAAACCCTATAAAAATTAAAAAAAAAATCACACACACTGGAATGTCTACATCAAGTTACCAAAGACACAAAATATGGTAGGTATAAGACACCTCCCAATTGTTAATATAAATATACACATAAGACACAAATTGGACATGTCATATAGCGCACTATATAGCCCAATGTTAGATTGTGTAGATATTATTAGATTTTAACTATTAAGATAAAGAATGGTGTTACTCTCTAGTCTATAGAGTCCATCAGGGGTCACTGTTGGACTGGCTCAGCTTGGACTCACATCCAGGCTGGAATCCTTGGGTCCATGATGAAGAGTCTGACGGTTAAATCAAGGTAAATCTAAGTTCCTAGAGAACCATTTTAATGGTGCCATTAAGAAATACATTTTTCCCATAAAAAGCAAGCCACAATCTTGACTTCCAATCTTATCATGGTCATGGCACCTTTGAGTTGCAATTCATCTTCATTCACCATTGTTTGGTCTCAGGAGTCTCGGTCAAAATTGCTGTGTAGCCCAGGCCAAATGGTCAACTCTTGACCTTAACCTCTTGGTTTACTCACCCATTTTTTTTTTAACCCAAGAATAGTGTACAGAAACAGCAGACACAGCCTTAACATCCTTTTTGCCAATATCTGACCATCGCCTTCTGATTCTGACCTTTGGGCCGCCTTGTGTGTAGCCAGTATACAGTATTATAGATTTTAGCTGCTGAATGTTACTAAATAGACTACAAAGGAAGTATTGCCATACTAGCTAATATTGACTAATATTCTGTATACAGCCGTTAGAACGTGTGTGGATATGGTACAAGATTGTCTAAGGGCAGGAGTCTTAGTGTTAGTGTAATATATTTGTAATACTTCCTTTGTAGTCTATTTAGTAACATCGACCAAGTATCATGTTAGCTTCACATAATAGGCTCTAAAGGTCAGAAATAGATGGTAGAATTGTATCTGCTGTTTTTTCTCACTTTTCAGAGAAATATCTCTATTTTTAGGGTATGATCTCAATTAATAGATATTTTACCAATGTATTTATTATTATTATTTTTATTATTATTATTATTAGAGACTATTTTGGTGGGGCTGCCTGAACATCTAATGTGTATGGAGCTTTCATGACCTTGAAATGATCGGCATTGGGGAATTTGAACTTGCCCAACTGGTGTTCTATTCACTTCTATGGAGCTTTTGGGACCACTAGGGGAGCAGGATCTGCAATCTGATCAGTCACGGCCTCCGGATGTGCCTAATAAGTTTCTCTACATGGCAGAGTTGGAAGCCACAATGGCAACCCCTTGGCATAACATAATCTTGTTGCAGAGGGTTGAGGGGCCAGCAGAGGTAACCACTTCCTCTGATTAACCACAATATGTGGTGCAGTTATTATTGGCCATGGCATGTAAATGGATAATTTGCCGGGTTCTTGCCACAACTTCCAGGGATGGATAACTCTGATACTTGGCAGTCACAGCAAGAACCCAACAATATGTCATCCACTATTGCTACTAATTACATAGGTACAATGGCAGTGCCCGCACCATCACCATGATGAATAGATCCTTTATTAAGCATCGACTGCTCCTCGCTCATGATAGATATATTTGTCTTAACTAGAGATGAGCGAACATTAAAATGTCCGAGGTTCGAAATCAGATTTGAACAGCCGCACACTGTTCGGCTGTTTGAACGGATTTCGATCCCCATTATAATCTATGGGGGGAAATGCTCGTTTCAGGGGTATGCAAAATTCAACATTATACTTACCAAGTCCACGAGTGACAGTCAGGCTGGATTCCCCTTGAAGTCTTCTCCTGGCGCAGCACCCCCGTGGCGTCTTCCAGCTGAAATTCACTCTGCCTAGGCATAGGGGCCTAGGCAGAGCCGACTGCGCATGCGCGGTTATGCGTGGACATGCGCAGTCGGCTCTGCCCGGCCCGGCGCCCGAGCAGAGCCGACTGCGCATGCGAGAGCATGCCCGCGCATGCGCAGTTGGCTATGCCTAGGCCGGATGCCTAGGCAGAGTGAATTCCAGCCAGAAGACGTCGCGAAGACGCTGCACGGAGAAGACTTCTAAAGGTAAGAGAAGAACCAGCGTTGATTGGCAGAATGTATAGCATTCTGCTAATCAACGCTGGTTCTGCATTGAACCTTAAACTTCGAACAGCTAGTAGAGTTCGATCGAGTACGAGTATCTCGAATACCGTAGTATTCGATCGAACACCTACTCGATCGAACACTACTCGCTCATCTCTAGTCTTAACGCATTATGGGATTAATGAACTATATACTATGATTAGTCACTATGGCCAACAAGATCAGTGTCTATATTAAATAATCCTCATATATGAGGACTAATATTGTGCTAAATGATATGTCTTATGTGTATCTTTGTAGGACCATACTCAATCTCAGCATCCGTTCGAGGGTGCGCAACAAAATCTTACTGTGATCTGGGCAGCGAGTCCACAATTGATGAAAGAGCATTAACTAAGGTCACGTTTATCTGCCCCAGCGGTGGCCTCAGTGTCCATAATGTCATCCTGACTCCAGCCATGGTGTGTCTTCTGCTGATGAAATACTTCTTCTAACCTCCTTGGATGAATGAGGCCAAAAAGAGGTGACAAATGTTACAGGAGAGAATAGTATTATATTGTTCCTTCCATTATCAATTTTCTGTTTAAATAAACCCTATAAAAAAAATTAAAAAAATCACACACACTGGAATGTCTACATCAAGTTACCAAAGACACAAAATATGGTAGGTATAAGACACCTCCCAATTGTTAATATAAATATACACATAAGACACAAATTGGACATGTCATATAGCGCACTATATAGCCCAATGTTAGATTGTGTAGATATTATTAGATTTTAACTATTTAGATAAAGAATGGCGTTACTCTCTAGTCTATAGAGTTCATCAGGGGTCACTGTTGGACTGGCCCAGCTTGGGCTCACATCCAGGCTGGAATCCTTGGGTCCATGATGAAGAGTCTGACGGTTAAATCAAGGTAAATCTAAGTTCCTAGAGAACCATTTTAATGGTGCCATTAAGAAATACATTTTTCCCATAAAAAGCAAGCCACAATCTTGACTTCCAATCTTATCATGGTCATGGCACCTTTGAGTTGCAATTCATCTTCATTCACCATTGTTTGGTCTCAGGAGTCTCGGTCAAAATGGCTGTGTAGCCCAGGCCAAATGGTCAACTCTTGACCTTAACCTCTTGGTTTACTCACCCATTTTTTTTTTAACCCAAGAATAGTGTACAGAAACAGCAGACACAGCCTTAACATCCTTTTTGCCAATATCTGACCATCGCCTTCTGATTCTGACCTTTGGGCCGCCTTGTGTGTAGCCAGTATACAGTATTATAGATTCTAGCTGCTGAATGTTACTAAATAGACTACAAAGGAAGTATTGCCATACTAGCTAATATTGACTAATATTCTGTATACAGCCGTTAGAACGTGTGTGGATATGGTACAAGATTGTCTAAGGGCAGGAGTCTTAGTGTTAGTGTAATATATTTGTAATACTTCCTTTGTAGTCTATTTAGTAACATCGACCAAGTATCATGTTAGCTTCACATAATGGACTCTAAAGGTCAGAAATAGATGGTAGAATTGTATCTGCTGTTTTTTCTCACTTTTCAGAGAAATATCTCTATTTTTAGGGTATGATCTCAATTAATAGATATTTTACCAATGTATTTATTATTATTATTTTTATTATTATTATTATTAGAGACTATTTTGGTGGGGCTGCCTGAACATCTAATGTGTATGGAGCTTTCATGACCTTGAAATGATCGGCATTGGGGAATTTGAACTTGCCCAACTGGTGTTCTATTCACTTCTATGGAGCTTTTGGGACCACTAGGGGAGCAGGATCTGCAATCTGATCAGTCACGGCCTCCGGATGTGCCTAATAAGTTTCTCTACATGGCAGAGTTGGAAGCCACAATGGCAACCCCTTGGCATAACATAATCTTGTTGCAGAGGGTTGAGGGGCCAGCAGAGGTAACCACTTCCTCTGATTAACCACAATATGTGGTGCAGTTATTATTGGCCATGGCATGTAAATGGATAATTTGCCGGGTTCTTGCCACAACTTCCAGGGATGGATAACTCTGATACTTGGCAGTCACAGCAAGAACCCAACAATATGTCATCCACTATTGCTACTAATTACATAGGTACAATGGCAGTGCCCGCACCATCACCATGATGAATAGATCCTTTATTAAGCATCGACTGCTCCTCGCTCATGATAGATATATTTGTCTTAACTAGAGATGAGCGAACATTAAAATGTCCGAGGTTCGAAATCAGATTTGAACAGCCGCACACTGTTCGGCTGTTTGAACGGATTTCGATCCCCATTATAATCTATGGGGGGAAATGCTCGTTTCAGGGGTATGCAAAATTCAACATTATACTTACCAAGTCCACGAGTGACAGTCAGGCTGGATTCCCCTTGAAGTCTTCTCCTGGCGCAGCACCCCCGTGGCGTCTTCCGGCTGAAATTCACTCTGCCTAGGCATAGGGGCCTAGGCAGAGCCGACTGCGCATGCGCGGTTATGCGTGGACATGCGCAGTCGGCTCTGCCCGGCCCGGCGCCCGAGCAGAGCCGACTGCGCATGCGAGAGCATGCCCGCGCATGCGCAGTTGGCTATGCCTAGGCCGGATGCCTAGGCAGAGTGAATTCCAGCCAGAAGACGTCGCGAAGACGCTGCACGGAGAAGACTTCTAAAGGTAAGAGAAGAACCAGCGTTGATTGGCAGAATGTATAGCATTCTGCTAATCAACGCTGGTTCTGCATCGAACCTTAAACTTCGAACAGCTAGTAGAGTTCGATCGAGTACGAGTATCTCGAATACCGTAGTATTCGATCGAACACCTACTCGATCGAACACTACTCGCTCATCTCTAGTCTTAACGCATTATGGGATTAATGAACTATATACTATGATTAGTCACTATGGCCAACAAGATCAGTGTCTATATTAAATAATCCTCATATATGAGGACTAATATTGTGCTAAATGATATGTCTTATGTGTATCTTTGTAGGACCATACTCAATCTCAGCATCCGTTCGAGGGTGCGCAACAAAATCTTACTGTGATCTGGGCAGCGAGTCCACAATTGATGAAAGAGCATTAACTAAGGTCACGTTTATCTGCCCCAGCGGTGGCCTCAGTGTCCATAAAGCCATCCTGACTCCAGCCATTGTGTGTCTTCTGCTGCTGAAATACTTCTTCTAACCTCCTTGGATGAATGAGGCCAAAAAGAGGTGACAAATGTTACAGGAGAGAATAGTATTATATTGTTCCTTCCATTATCAATTTTCTGTTTAAATAAAACCTATAAAAAAATTAAAAAAAAATCACACACACTGGAATGTCTACATCAAGTTACCAAAGACACAAAATATGGTAGGTATAAGACACCTCCCAATTGTTAATATAAATATACACATAAGACACAAATTGGACATGTCATATAGCGCACTATATAGTCCAATATCAGATTGTGTAGATATTATTAGATTTTAACTATTTAGATAAAGAATGGCGTTACTCTCTAGTCTATAGAGTTCATCAGGGGTCACTGTTGGACTGGCTCAGCTTGGGCTCACATCCAGGCTGGAATCCTTGGGTCCATGATGAAGAGTCTGACGGTTAAATCAAGGTAAATCTAAGTTCCTAGAGAACCATTTTAATGGTGCCATTAAGAAATACATTTTTCCCATAAAAAGCAAGCCACAATCTTGACTTCCAATCTTATCATGGTCATGGCACCTTTGAGTTGCAATTCATCTTCATTCACCATTGTTTGGTCTCAGGAGTCTCGGTCAAAATGGCTGTGTAGCCCAGGCCAAATGGTCAACTCTTGACCTTAACCTCTTGGTTTACTCACCCATTTTTTTTTTTAACCCAAGAATAGTGTACAGAAACAGCAGACACATCCTTAACATCCTTTTTGCCAATATCTGACCATCGCCTTCTGATTCTGACCTTTGGGCCGCCTTGTGTGTAGCCAGTATACAGTATTATAGATTCTAGCTGCTGAATGTTACTAAATAGACTACAAAGGAAGTATTGCCATACTAGCTAATATTGACTAATATTCTGTATACAGCCGTTAGAACGTGTGTGGATATGGTACAAGATTGTCTAAGGGCAGGAGTCTTAGTGTTAGTGTAATATATTTGTAATACTTCCTTTGTAGTCTATTTAGTAACATCGACCAAGTATCATGTTAGCTTCACATAATAGGCTCTAAAGGTCAGAAATAGATGTTAGAATAGTATCTGCTGTTTTTTCTCACTTTTCAGAGAAATATCTCTATTTTTAGGGTATGATCTCAATTAATAGATATTTTACCAATGTATTTATTATTATTATTATTATTATTAGAGATGAGCGAACATTAAAATGTCCTAGGTTCGAAATCCGATCTGAATCCAACTATTTTGGTGGGGCTGCCTGAACATCTAATGTGTATGGAGTTTTCATGACCTTGAAATGATCGGCATTGGGGAATTTGAACTTGCCCAACTGGTGTTCTATTCACTTCTATGGAGCTTTTGGGACCACTAGGGGAGCAGGATCTGCAATCTGATCAGTCACGGCCTCCGGATGTGCCTAATAAGTTTCTCTACATGGCAGAGTTGGAAGCCACAATGGCAACCCCTTGGCATCCCATAATCTTGTTGCAGAGGGTTGAGGGGCCAGCAGAGCTAACCACTTCCTCTGATTAACCACAATATGTGGTGCAGTTATTATTGGCCATGGCATGTAAATGGATACAAATGGAACACACTGTTCGGCTGTTCGAACGGATTTCGAACCCTATTATAGTCTATGGGGGGAAATGCTCGTTTCAGGGGTACGCAGAATTTGATACAATTATACTTACCAAGTCCACGAGTGACGGTCGGGCTGGATTCCCCTTGAAGTCTTCTCTCGGCGCAGCGCCCCCGCGGCGTCTTCCGGCTGGAATTCACTCAGCCTAGGCATCGGGCCTAGGCAGAGCCGACTGCGCATGCACGGTCAGCTCTGCTGGCCCGACGCCTGAGCAGAGCCGACTGCGCATGCGAAGGCATGCCCGCGCATGCGCAGTCGGCTCTGCCTAGGCCAGATGCCTAGGCATAGTGAATTCCAGCCGGAAGACGCCGCGGGGACGCTGCATGGAGAAGACTTCTAAAGGTAAGAGAAGAACCAGCGTTGATTGGCAGAATGTATAGCATTCGGCCAATCAACGCTGGTTCTGCATCGAACCTTAAACTTCGAACA
Organism: Leptodactylus fuscus; assembly: GCF_031893055.1. Classification (NCBI taxonomy): domain Eukaryota; kingdom Metazoa; phylum Chordata; class Amphibia; order Anura; family Leptodactylidae; genus Leptodactylus; species Leptodactylus fuscus. The sequence continues at coordinate 173,607,150 of NC_134270.1, read as the reverse complement.
GCTAGTAGTGTTCGATCAAGTACGAGTAGTTCGAATACCATAGTATTCGATCGAACACCTACTCGATCGAACACTACTCGCTCATCTCTAATTATTATTATTATATTTTTTTTCAAGGAGCTTTGCCCAACCAGACACCGTGCGGGAAAATCAATTGAACAAGGATCAGTCCTCAGATTTCTTCCTTCTCCTTGCCAAAAAATACATATTCAGCATTTTGTAAATTTGTGATACTCAACTGTGATACTCAAAGTAGTCACCAAGAAAAGTACTCAAACAACTACTGCTGATCCGGATAAAAAAATAAATAAAAAAAAAAAATCTGATTTATTGATATCATTAACCCCTTCCCAGATGTCAGGTGTTCAAAGATGTCACCTACTAAGCAAGCAACCAGTCAATGAGCAAGAACAACTCCGAGCATGGACAATGACCTCTGTAACCGCAGCATCTGAGAGGTTACTTCCATCTGGCAACCAAACAGCTTGCAATCTGTTGTCTCTATTCCAAGCAACACACAAGGTCTTTAGACTCATAAATCCATGGATTCCATCACTAAGGCACCAGTATTCTTGACGACCCAGAATGCCATCCATATATTCCTACCAGTCTCTAACTCACCCATTTAGGCATATGCCTTCTCCTGTCATGGCCAACAGATGTCAGGAGGAGTGGTCTTCAGTGATAGATAAGTCTGTCCATGTTGATACGTTAAAATTTCTTTTTAACCCCCCACCACCACCATCAGAAGCCAATTGTTGAAGGTCCAGTGGCCCTTTGAGAAGAGGGGGTCCACTACATGCTATATTAGAGGGGCAACCTTATTATATTAGAGGGTTGACCTTATTTTGTGTTTGTCTGTATTGCAGCCATAGCATTGTGTACCTGTGTCTGATTTTTTTCCTCCATGATGGACATGCACTCCATCCCTCTGCCCAAGGCTATTTGAATGTATTCAATATCACCAAGTGCTATGTATCCCTATTATGACCAGTGCTGAACCCCGATAATTACTCTGCTACTACAACCACAATACATTCACATGATGATCTATATGCCCATTTGAGACTCACTCACTGCTCGGGCTATATTAAAGGAGTTGTCCGCAATTAATTAAAAATTAACCCCTGAAGTAAACTCCCTCCCTCTGCCTAGATTCTAATTTACTTATATTTTAAAAAAATCTGTAATTACCCATATTCCTTGGGAAGAACATCACCATTACTCCCCCTCCCCTCCCAACCCCATCATACTTATGTATCTTCCACTCCTGGAATGGCTTGCACAGTCTGAAGGTTCCAGCGACCCATGCGCAGTGGAGGTAAGTATGATGGGGTGGTGGGTGGGCTGAGTTAGTTGGGAAGGGCTAGTAGTGTGTGGGATAGCTAGGGAGAAGGGAGAGGTGTAACGGACTGATAGAGGAAGGGGACAGTGAAAGAGAGATAGTATGGAAAGCTACTCAGGAAGCTACATCAAGTAAACAAATGCAGAAGTTGCCAGGAACTCCCAGAAATCACTCAAAACACTTCTAGAAGGTATATGGGTGTAGTTATTAACCCATTACTAGCATTAATACACCTTTTTAAACAAATATTTATTTATTTTTTGCCCTGAAAACCCCTTTAAGTCCAATGTTACAACAGTGTAATTCAATGTCACATATGGTAAAGAGAGCAAACTAATGAATGTAACTCCTACTTGTATTGCACAATACATCAAGAGAGTTAGCATTGCAATCTCATCTTTATATAGTGTTAATGATAAGTCCTGTATGTATCAAACAAGTAAACCAATATGGTGGAAGAAAGTTTCCATCATGAGGTTTACATTGGGGTGAATGCAGACGGACACCCAACATAGGATCTCAAGGATCCTATCTATACTGCTAGCTTATGTGAATTCAAGACTTTTCCTAAATACATTGCTTCAGCAAAACTGCTTTGTTTTGGCCACTGAGAGTATTCACTTCATTGTTTACACAGTCCTGGGGATAATCTTATCTCTCCGCCCAGGACAAGTGACTTAGCTCCCTGCTCTCAGAAAAGGAGGGGGGTTGAGTGCTCAGACTGAGCTGCTGTTTCTGAGCTGTTTATCTCCTATTCTTCCAGTTATCAGGTCTGCTAATTGAATTTTGCTGATAAAGGCTGAGACATGGAGTCTGTTTATTGCAAGCTGACTCTTGGTCCTGTAGCATGTAAGTTTGTTCTCTTCCACCCAGTGTAGTATAATAGTGAATCCCTGCTCACCAATTTACCGAGAAAACCAGGATGTGAACAGAGCATACAGCCTGCAAGTTGGCGAGCAGGCAAGGTGGGAAAACCCCTTTAATTAGAGATGGGTGAACCTGTCAAGATTCATAGCTTTACATTCAGGTGGCTCAGGCCTCAGTTTTGTTTTAGTATCCAACAAGTTCAGTTCAAACCACAGACTTAAAGGGGTATTCCCATGTCGCATACTCACCAGTCTTTGCTGCTGTAAAGTCTTCCTGGTTTCTTGCATCATTGGTAGGCGGGGTTTCATATGTAAAGCCATACTGTCTGACTACCTCCAGTTTAGCTCCACTCCCAAATTAGCGTGTAGGTCCGCCCACCACATAGCGTGATCCTATGGGACGACTGAAGGACCTGTGATGTCATCAAAGGTCCTATAACACTTGGATTTAGCTTGTTCTATATAGAGTCGGCTAAATGCTAGTGAGCAGAGGGGCCAGGTCCTTTAGCCCACTAGGATTTAGACTGTTCTATAAAGAAAGCAGAACTCATTTCCCCCCTCCTTTATCTGAGAGCAGGAAGCTAGGTCACAGGACAAAGATACAGGAATAGCTAGAAACACAGGCTCTCTCCCGTGCACTTAGCCCCTCCCCCCTGAGAGCAGGCAGCTACCTCACTTGACTTTTGAGCAGATAAGTCAAGGGCCGTGTCAACAATGAATTGAATAAATTAAAATAGTGGACAAACAAAGCAGTTTTGCTGAAGCAGTGTATTTAGGAAAAGTCTTACATCCATATTAACAAGCAGTATAGATAGGATCCTTATGATGGGACAACCCCTTTAAGGACTGCGAGCAACCTAGTTATCCTATCTCGCTTTTACACATCATAACATTTAAAACATTCCAAGAATTACCCATTTTAGGGGGAAAAGATGATTAGCCGTAGGTTTTTACTCACACATGATGGTCATATTGCAAAGAGCAATGGTTTTATAGAAAAATTAGCCCATTTTGTTGATGTTGTAAAGGCCATAGTCATTTGCTATTTTGAGACAAGTTTGTGGCTGTGAGCCAAAGAAGATGAAGAATTTGTTAAAATATCACACTGGCTCACAAGACAAGTGTCTCTTCTGTATTCTTCCTGCTCAACATATGTGGCCATTTAGTTTAATTTGAGACAAATCGGCATTTGTTCTGTTTCATTAAATGACAAAACAATTTGGAATATTCGGGTTGAACCCGGCTCATGAGGAATTGCTTTGTCCATCTCTAGTATTAATAACTCGAAAGAAATAAAAAGCTGTACATGGCTGTAAATTTCATTTGGATCGGATTCCTCTTAGTTCACTTCCTGAAGACACAACATTCCCTACTTGGCTACAATACAAAACAAAGACGTAGCAAAGAGGAACTTGCGTAACACTGTTGCACAGAATATTTACTAAACCTTTTCAGTGATTTCTATGGTGTTCTGGGATAAGATGTTGCAGTGCAGAGTTTAATTGACTTGTTGATGTTGTCTTGGAACCTACTATAAAAATCTACCTCCTTCTCCTAATCAGTCTCCTCAATACCCCCCCCCAAAAAAAAAAATAAATAAAAATAAATAAATAAAAATAAAAAAATAAAGAAGTTAAAGGATAAAAATTCTTTGATCGAGAGTTATATCAGGATCATATTTTGACCTTTTCTAGCATGGCATTTTGAGACGACCCCTGGATCCTCGTCCTTTCTTGGAAAGTAGATGACGCTTTTCTACAAGATAGTTCCCATAACTTCAGCTAGCTACAGACTGACTACAAGGGCCAACTCATTGAATGGAGGCCGGGATCGAGCAACCACTGAACTCCTCACTCCTTATATAAACTTAAAGGAGTTGTGCTGTTAAGGACTGATGGATTGATGGGGGTCCAATCAACGGATCCTCTAGTGATCAAGAAAAAAACGGATCAAAAGTTCTTCTAAAGTTTTCTTGTGAATGAAGCACCAGTGAACCTGTGTGACCGGTGCTCCATTCACCATTATGGGGCTATAAGGACTGTAGTCTTCGGCAGCCCCATGGGACTAAATAGAAAACTGGTCATGCAAGTGCACTGGTTCTCCATTCACTTTTTTGATCGCAGGTGGTCAGTCCCTTAGCAATCTAACACTTATCTCCTATCTGGTTCTAGGGGATACGTGACTTTAATGGCACAACCCCTTTAAGAGCCATTAAGCCATTCCCATATATACAACAGCACAGAAATCACTCATTTACCAGTTCCTGACATTCAACATACTACTACAGCATATGTCAAGTATTAAATATGTGGTCCCTCAAGGTCTTTGAGCAACCAGTCAGCAGCCAGCCAAGCCATTGCCCAGACATCCGCATATGACTCATCCTCTGTTATTTGCCTTTACACCCTGGGGAGTCAGTAGCTGACATTGGGTTCAAACCAAGCTTGCATACATGTGCTTAGATCAGTGGTGTGCAGCATTATTGATTCTCACTATTCTAAGAATCCATAGTAATTAGAGATGAGCAAACACTGTTTGGATCAGCCGATCCGAACAGCACGCTCCCATAGAAATGAATGGAAGCACCAGCTTCCATTCATTTCTATGGGAGCGTGCTGTGAGCGTGCTGTTCGGGATGGCTATTCCGAACAGTGTTCTCTCATCTCTAATAGTAATACATTACGATCAGACCATTGAGACTTCCACTGACCACTTAGTGAACATGCTTTCATTGCCTTCACCGGAAGTATCAGAGATAGGCAAGTTTTTTGGCTATCTTCGACAATTCCAATGAAGTAAATGGGAGCTCATGGTTGTCTGCCCACCAAGTGGCACATCTACATTTATCCTGGCTGTGATAAGAATGAAAAATACTCCATGTTCTCCGGACAGCTGGCAACTAGAGATGAGCGAGTAGTGTTCGATTGAGTAGGTGTTTGATCGAATACTACGGTATTCGATCGAACACTACTCGATCGAACACTACTAGCTGTTCGAAGTTTAATGTTCGATGCAGAACCAGTGTTGATTGGCAGAATGCTATACATTCTGCCAATCAACTCTGGTTCTTCTCTTACCTTTAGAAGTCTTCTACGTGCGGCGTCCCCGCTGCGTCTTCTGTCTGGAATTCACTCTGCCTAGGCATCCGGCCTAGGCAGAGCCAATTGCGCATGCGCAGTTGGCTCTGCTCAGGCGTCGGGCCTGGGCAGAGCCGACTGCGCATGACCGCGCATGCGCAGTTGGCTCTGCCTAAGCCGGATGCCTAGGCAGAGTGAATTACAGCCAGAAGACGCCGCGTCGGAAGAAGACTGTAAGCAGAAGCCAGCCCGACCATCACTCGTGGACTCGGTAAGTATAATTTTATCGAATTTTGCCTACCCCTGAAACAAGCATTAATGGGGTTCGAAATCCTCGGACATTTTAGTGTTCGCTCATCTCTAGTGGCAACCTCACCAGTCACACCTCCATGGCTCTTTACTGGACAAAAGTTCTGAGGCAGACACTCACTTTGCTACTTCAGTGTTCTACATCCTTTTTGAAGTCTGACCACAGGTTCTCAATGTGTTTGAGATCTGGGGGGTTTCCTGGCCATGGATCCAAAAATTTACCAGTCTACCTAGCTATCACATTTGCCTTGAGACTCACGGTGGTGAGTCCAGTCCGGTGGATGAAAGACAACTCCATACATGAATGGTCTTAGGCTGCTTTACTATTGGCACGGCACACAACTCACCTTTTCTTCTTAAAACAATTTTCTTCCTTAAAGTACTTATGTCCAAGAAAAAAACATCAAGGACAGACTGAGATTCTGCAGGAAGTTAATGGATTGGACTGCAGAAGACAGTCGTGGGTCTGATTTTTTCAGCAAGGTGAAGAATTTCTGGTTCATCATATTCCAGATAATGCACCGGTTGCTGTTGCTTTTCCTCCGGCTAGATCTCGTACTCAAAGGGTTACCTGGCCAGTCAAATTAATGTAAGATAGTCATCGACCAGTTCTGACACAACTGACAACTTCAAAAACTATGAAGATGTCTTTTACAGTAAAATAGCATTAACCCTTAAGGAAATGTAAAGAACACTTATTTCCTTCACTCCTTCCCTTTCCTTGAGTGACTTTGATGGACATAAGTCTTTTATCCATTGTACTATGTCACTATACTGTATAGTTTATATTGCTATAACATGTTGATGTCTTGTATATCCAGATCGCTACCTCTTCGGCACGTGTAGGGTTAATCTTCTGTACATTTCATCTATTAAGTTGCTAATTGTCATAACTAATAACTTAAATTAGGAACCTTTGTAGTTCTTATTTTTCGTTTCTTGTAAGGAGATTTTAATTTCATTAAGATAATGAAGACCCTCCCATGCCCCTCCCTAAAATCTTCAAGTAGAGAAACTCAGCCAAGGTTCCTATCACTCAGTACAATACGAGCCGTCCCCAGGAGCTGAGCAATGACTTCCCTGAGCAGGATCCTGAGTCTCCTCTCAGCTCTTACAGCAACAAGTAAGGGGGCGTTTACACTACCGACATGTCAGGTTTTTCTGTCCGCTTGAGAAGTCGGACATCTTTACATGGGGACAGGGAAGGAAGGGCACGGAGTGCAAAAGAACGCACCTGATGCCCATTTAAATAAATGACAGGTGTCACGGACACAGCTAGTGTCCGCTCCTAATGTCCGTGCCAGATTTTGAGCGGACACTAGGAGAGGACACTACCTGTCGGACACCGACGGTAGTGTGAACGCCCCCTTAGTTGTTTACTGCAAATTCATTATTTGTCTGTTTTCTTTTTCATGGATTTTTTGTTTATAAAATTGTTAATTTTACGATTAAAAATGACTTTATTGTGCACACAGTCCTACTGCCCTTATACGTTTGTAGGAACTGGTTGTTCCTGCTGCATCACGACTGATACTATTTGCCTTTGTGGATTTTTTTTTTTTTTTTTGTGACTCTGTTTTATTTTAATCATTTATTATATGTAACATCTTCAATAAAGATGTGAAATTTAAAAGCTTCATTTTTTTTTTTCAGAACTTGACAAAACATGTTAGTATGGTGTGTGAAAACATTCCAGATGATGTGTCACCCTTACACTAATTTGCTATACCGCATAACTAGAGATGAGCGAGTAATGTTCGATCGAGCAGGTGTTCGATCGGATACTACAGTATTCGAAAAACTCGTACTCGATCGAACACTACTAGCTGTTCGAAGTTTAAAGTTCGATGCAGAACCAGCGTTGATTGGCAGAATGCTATACATTGCCAATCAACGCTGGTTCTTCTCTTACCTTTCCGAAGTCTTCTCCATGCAGTGCCCCTGCAGTGTCTTCCGTCTGGAATTCACTCTGCCTAGGTATTCGGCCTAGGCAGAGCCGACTGCGCATGCGTGGGCATGCCCTCTCATGCGCAGTCGGCTCTGCTCAGGCGTCGGGCTGGGCAGACCCGACCGTACATGTACAGTCGGCTCTGCCTAGGCCCGATGCCTAGGCAGAGTGAATTCCAGCCGGAAGACGCCGCGGGCGCGCTGCACCGGGAGAAGACTTCAAGGGGAATCCAGCCCGACCGTCACTCGTGGACTTGGTAAGTATAATTTTATCGAATTTTGCCTACCCCTGAAATGAGCATTTCCCCCCATAGACTATAATGGGGTTTGAAATCAGTGAGCGGCTGTTCGAATCGGATTTCGAACCTCGGACATTTTAGTGTTCGCTCATCTCTACTCATAACACCCACTGTACAGGGAAACCTTCTATCAAATACGCCGAAAGCGAGGAACCTCTTTAGGCTGAGGCTGTTATGGTCTGGGGATCCTTGACCACGGACTGGCCCCTGACTGATAACTTCTCAGTGCAGTACAGGAAAACACACCAAAAGAAAACAAAATCGGAAGTATGAGCAGTTTGGACTTGTAGTGTGGATCCTCCTACGCCCTGCCTCGCACAACTAGAAGTAGCCGTGGGCCCGACTAACTTGCCTGAATGGGCACGAGCACAGCCAGAGAAGTAGCTAACCTACCAAGGGAAATAGAGCCCCTGTCTAGCTTCACGTTTACGAAGGAGAGGCAGATACAGAACAAGCCCCCCACGGATGTCCAGACTTGGACTAACGGTGAACATGAGAACACAAAAGCATAGGAAGAGAATAAACGTGAAACACAGAATAACTGAACTAAGCAAGGGATAGGAAAAAACAGAACTTAGGATCACACACAAAAAAACCCTACCAAAATTCCAAACTTACAAACAGAAAAATACCTAGGGCTCGCTGTGCCCGGAACACTATGTATGGATACAAGCTCAATACTTAACGAACCAGTCCTGTGTGAACAGGAGCAAGAAACCGGATGAGCCAGGATGCAGATGGTAGCAGCTTCAGACAACAGACCATTACTGAGAACAGGAACAGATGTTTAAGACCGGCATCAGGTAGCATGTACAACAGCCTTATATAGTAAAGAGAAGGCCTCGCCCATGGCCTGTCAAGTATTCAGCACTGCAGAGAACTTAACCCCTTCAGAGGCCAAGACACACCCGGCACTGATCCACCAGGCCACTCACCACGTGATCCACGCCCGAGTGCCAGAGCAGAAACAACATGTCTGGTGTGAACATTCCCCTGCCGTGCATCAGGTGATTCAGGCGCTGAATGCCGTCCAGACACTCTGCGCCTGAACCTAACAGGCCGAGACTGCCGAGACCGGGTCATAACATAGGCCCCATGTTGCGGAAACGCAGCTTTTTTTGTTGTAGATTTTGTTGCGGTTTTTTGAGCCAAAGCCAGGAATGTCTACAAAAGAAATGGGAAATATATAGGACGTTTATATACTTCTCCATTCTGTTCAATCCACTTCTGGCTTTGGCTCAAAAAACCACAACAAGATCTGCAACAAAAAAAAGAACGTTGTTTCTGCAACGTGAAGCTTTAGACTCAAGGATTTTTTGAATTGCTGCTAAAAAGTTTTTTATGTTTTCTTTTTTTTAGTGAGATTGGTAAATGAAACAAGGATTACAGTTCTGATCAGGACATGCATATCTTCAAAGAACTGTGACTTCAAGGGCAACATAAGCCTAAAGGAAGATAAAGTCCAGATAGTCATTTCATTTTCAAAGAATAAAGTTAAATCAGTTGGCTCACCATTGTCTTGGAACAGTCTTCAAGTATGCAAGACCTGCGCTCCGGACCTTCTTGAGCATATAAAACAATTATCAATAATGGAGAGAAAGGTCCGCACTCTTGATGTTCCTCATATAAAAATTAAGTTTTAATGCATCGGTTTAAAATTATTTTACATAAAGACACAAAGAGTGTCAAAGAGTCATTTTTTATATGAGGAAGGGACGTGAGAGGTCCCGAAAAGAGTCAGCGATGTGCGATTTTTAAAACACTATTAGAGATGAGCGAGTAGTGTTCGATCGAGTAGGTGTTCGATTGAATACTACGGTATTCGAAATACTCGTACTCGATCAAACACTACTAGCTGTTCGAAGTTTAAGTTTTGATGCAGAACCAGCGTTGATTGGCAGAATGCTATACATTCTGCCAATCAACGCTGGTTCTTCTCTTACCTTTAGAAGTCTTCTCCGCGCTGCGTCCCCGCATCTTCTTCTGGGTGGAATTCACTCTGCCTAGGCATCCGGCCTAGGCAGAGCCGACTGCGCATGCGCGGGCATGCGCGCACATACACGCGCATGCGCAGTCGGCTCTGCTCAGGCATCGGGCCTGGGCAGAGCCGCACGCGTATGCGCAGTCGGCTCTGCCTAGGCCGGATGCCTAGGCAGAGTGAATTCCAGCCAGAAGAGGACGCAGGGACCCTGCGCCGGGAGAAGACTTCAAGGAGAATCCAGCCCGACCGTCACTCGTGGACTTGATTAGTATGATTTTATTGAATGTTGCCTACCCCTGAAACGAGCATTTCCCCCCCATAGACTACAATGGGGTTCGAAATCCGTTCGAACAGACGAACAGTGAGTGGCAATATCTGCCTCAAAACCCTGACGAAAAAGACGGCTCCCATTGAAATCAATGGGAGCTGCTGAGGTCTTTGCTCCGGCTCCCGGAAAAAAGAAGTGAGGTGCTCATTCTTCTGGCTGAGTCTCCTCACGATTTGGCCTGAAGACACTCCCTCCTCCGGACTAGGCCCATTCATTAGGTCTAATCTGGAGCGGAGTGTGTAACTGGATGCTGGTGCAGTGCACCGGCTTTCAGTCGCAGTTACCCGGATTTTGGATCGGAACCTGAGGCGGCCTCCACCTCAGGTTCCGGTCCAAAAAACCCAGTGTGAACTTACCCTTATAGTTACCTCTGTCTTCAGTAATGTGGTGCACTAATGCTCGGATGTGCGCAATATGGTCATACTTTCCCTCAAACCCCTCGTGGCTACCTGATTTAAGATTCATCTACATTCACACCAGTCCAGCAGTCATGTATTACCTTGACCAGTGGTGGAGCTACTGCCATAACAGCTTTCTACCTGCTGGTACCAGCTACCATTTACTTACAAATCCCTGCTGCAGCCATGGCCGTCACCACTCCACTCCATTACCTGCTGGAGTAATACAGAAGAGTATGTGTCAGTATCTATATGAAGATCCCAAGATCTATAGTGTGATTGTCCCAAATATATAAGACAATAAATGTGCTGAGTGCTTAGCGTTAAGAAATCTGTCCCTTTTCACTGTTGCTAATATTTAGATTTGCTATATACTATACAATATATGAGAAAACAAACAGGCAATGGAACTACACCACGTGTATCGCCCTTATCCTCAGACTTGTCAGGGTAGATGATACCTTGTGCTAGTGTTACCATGCTTTTATATTCTACACTTGATAAGCACCACTCTGTATGAACTGCGCATGTGCAAGTTCGGATGTGATCATATTAGAGTATTCATTGTCATCCCGAGCTATGTATCGCTAGTATGACCAGCACCGAGCCCCGATAATTATTCTATTGCTACAAACACAATACAGCCACATTCTGCCCATTTGGGACTTGCTCAGTGATCATCTTATAATAAGTCCAATGTTATATATTATAACAATTTAACTTTTATTCTCCACTTTAAGGGCTCGTTCACACGGTGTAACGTGCCGCGTGATGTGGCACGTGTACGCCGCGTGACCCTTTGCGTGCCGTACACGCTCCCATTCATTTCAATGGGAGCGGGGATCGTATGCGCCGCACTAGTTTGCGGCCGTGAATGATACAATAAAGGAATAGACATGTTTAAGGATCCCTTTTTGCCTTTCCTTCTGTGCCTATTCAGCCTAAGATCTAAATGCTGAGTGGTTCTCCCCATATACTGGAGTGCACTCTTACACCAAATATCTAGACCGACAATTCAGTACTTATGTCATCTGTCAACTTTCTCCAATCCATGATGGACCCCGTCTTCTGTCTTCTGTCTTTCGTCATGTTTGTTTACATTTGTAAAGGTAGAAAAACTCCTGTATGTATCAGAAAAGTAAACAAATATGAGAAAAGAAAGTTTTCGCAATCATTTTAAAATTTGGGTGAATGTACACGGGGGCTCCGTCTGAGATGGATGAGAAAATTGGACATTTTTATTTCTCTTTTTACATTTCTAGTACCAACAAGGAGCTCTGAAGCCAATGGAGTGGTCTGTCCATCCTGTTCCTCTCATAACTCTACTTGGTGTGACACTTCAGATACTATACCATGTACAGGGGAGAAAAATATTTGTCTTATCTAGACAACAAAAATGACAGGTACCAATTTATTTTTTTTTACTTTACTTGTAACCATTGACTAAATCGGGCTATATACATTAGTTGTACTGTATGTTGGCCGAACGCAACTATTTTGGTGGCATTGCCTGGCCATCCAATGTAAATGGAGATCTCATGGCTTTGAGATTCTCGTCATAAGGGTGTCAGGTATAACCAACACCAACTTTGTGGCATGCCAAAAACACCCAACATTTACACCCATCCATGCCAGAAAGCAGACTCAGATTAGACACTATACATCTTCGCCAGATTCATCAAAGTCTCTAATGCTATTTGATACATCTGTCTAGTCCAACTTTAAATCTCATATTCGTTAGCTTAGTGAACACCAGAAAAATACACCAAAATTTCAGGCTTCTTGGGTGCACATGTCACAATTTAGGACACATGTTTTGAGTCCAAAGTATGCGAGATTTATAGGGCATCTTTCCCTATGTGTTCAGTCTTTGACTACTAGAATATTCCTGGTATAAATTTTCAGCTCATGGATTGGAAGGAACAGATTGTTTTGGCGGAGATGGAATAGAAAATTCCCCCTACTAATGACTTGGGATGGATTGGACATTGGACATAGCAAGTAGACGGATTCTTGCCGCAACTACCAGAGATGGACAACTCTGATCCTCGGCAGTTGTTGCAGGAACTTGGTTATATGTGTCACCCGGGCTCTTGCCATTAGTTATACAGGTACAATGGCAGTGCCCGCACCATCACCCTGCTGAATAGATCCTTTACTTAGCATTAAACACCCCTTGGCTCAACAAGATGACCAAGTGTCTATATTAAATAATCTTCATGTAGGAGGACAAATTTTGTGTCTAATGATTGTTCTTATGTGAATCTTTGTAGGATCATTCTCCTCCCCATCAACCAATCCAACAAAATCCTACTGTAATCTTGACAGCCTTTCCACAAATGCCAACAGATTATTAACCAAAACTACGTTTACCTGCACCAGCGGTGGCCTCAGTGTCCATAAAGTCAATCCTGACTCCAGCCATTGTGTGTCTTCTGCTGCTGAAATACTTCTTCTAGCCTCCTTGGGTGAATGAAGCCAAAAATGCATAAAAAATATTACAGGAGAGAATATTATTATATTGTTTCTTTTACCATCTTGACTTCTAGTCACAAAAAAAATAGAAATTTCGCGGCACCTTTGGAATCACAATTCAACTCCATTCGCCAACTTGAGTGATAGAGTCTTAAGGTGACATGTGAATTTTGATCTCAGGAGCCTTGGCCAAAATCAATTGTTAACCCAAGCCTAATGGTCAACCCTTGATCTTAGCCTCTTGGTTAACTCACTAATTTTCTTGGTCTCTAAATATATTACAATGGATATACAGAATTAGCTAATATTTTGTCTACAGCTATAAGAATGTGTAGATAAGGTCCAAAATTCTCTAATGGCAGGATTCTTAGTGTTGCCTAATAGATTTGCAATATTTCCTTCGTAGTCTATTTAGTAACAATGACCAACCAAAATTTACATCTTGAGTGGAATTTGGTGCTGATTTGGAAGCAAAATCCAGTTTCCTGACCTTCCTTGGTCTATGCCCACTCTACAAACTTTCATTAAAAATGGTGATCAGGGTGCAAAAAGAGGTACGTGGAGGTACATTGGTACGTTTGTCTCAAAAAAGGATATGACACAACTATTCCCATCTAAACAGGTTTTCTGGTGTAGAGGGAACTGTAAATTCTGCCCAATGTTGTCAATGAGAGTCAGTGATGGACGTTTTTTTTTTTTTTTTTTCTGGGTCCTTTACCCAACCAGACGCAGTGATGGAAAATCCACCACAAAGTGATTGGCTCGACTGAATAAGGATCCACTAGATTTCTATTGAGGGTTCTTTGGCAAAAAATACAGATTCACATTTTGTAAATCTGTGATATTTAGCTGTAGAAAAAAATAATTTGGCACGCCAACTAAAAAAAATACACCCCAAGATGTTCTCAAACTAGTCACCGAAAAAAGTAATTCCAAAAATCACTGTTGATCTGGACTACAGACAAAAAAAAAATTAAATAAATCTAATTTATCGATATCATTAAAGCCCATTCCCAAATGACACATCTTCAAAGATGGCGCCTGCTAAGCAACTTCGAGCACCATGTACAATAACCTCCGTAACAATAGTATCTGAGAGATCACTTTCATCTGGCAACCAAACAGCTTTCCGATGGCAAGATCATAGGAGACGTTCAGTTGCTTTGGTGGCCAGGTGTCTTCTGAAGGCTTCGGAGACTGTCAGTGCTAGGTATGAGATATAGCCTGCCTCAGGCAATGTTTAACAGAGACTACTATGTAAGTCTACACTGGTTTTACTAGTATGTTTACTGGGAGCCAGGACTGACATCACCTCTTGAGGTCTCTGTCCTATGTGCTGAACTTAAATTACATAGTCAGTACTATAGCCTTGGATTCTGCCTGTGAAACCTGTGTAACTCATTGCTCTCAGGTCTTCTGAAGCCATTTCCAAAAAGGTCTTTGGACTCCATCACCGAAGCACCAGTATTTTTGAAAAATCCTAGACATGCTCAAAAGGCCAACAGATATCAGGAGGATTGGTCTTCTGTGATAGATAAGTCTGTCCATGTTAATAAATTAAGTAAATTATTTTCTATGAACCCTTAGAAGCCAATTATTGAGGGTCCAATGGCCCTTGGAGAAGAGGGGATCCATTATACGTTATATTAGAGGGTCCACTTTGTCTAGTGTTTTGACCTTATTTTGTGTTTGTCTGTATTGCAGCCATAGCAGTGTGCACATTTATTTTCTTTTGCATTGTGCATGTGGGTTTTTTGGTTTCCTCCATGGTGGACATGCTCTCCTCATCGAGACAAGGCTATTTTAATTTGAAAAATGGATTCTTTTGGCATTGTAAGAAATCTAAAATTTAAGTAATCGCTATAACAGGATCTGAGATATCATTACTGAGAAATACAGTTGGGAATTTCAACTTAATATGCAGACGTTTGTTCAGGCTGCCTATAAAATAACATTCCCGACTGTGTTTTTTACTAGTGATATCTCAGATTATGTTATAGCTATTACTATATTATATTGTAATATTGTCACTTATAGTAATATATTATTCTATAACCTGCAGATATGACACTATATACAATCTGCTCCTCCTGCTCTATAACCTGCAGAATAGAAAACTTTAAAATAGACTTTTAACTGAGAGCAAAGTTGTGGTTGTTTTTGTTGTTTTTTTTTTTGTATTAGAACAAGAACAATTTCAGAATGACTAGTCAAGCAATAAAAACACAGAAGTTGTGGTGTCCCAAAAGTTCATAAAAATAGAGAAATAGCTTCAGTGTGGCCTGTGTAATATATCCCAGCTATGGCAGGTATTAGAAGTGATCTCATTGATTGTCATATTAAGTCTTCCAACTGGATGATGGTCCTTGGATGTCACCAGGTAAATCTGCAGGGTGGTCCTTGATGTGGAGGATAATACTGAGAGCAGAATACAGAGTTCAGCTCTGGATACAGGCGCAAGGGATAGAATAGAGAGGAGCAGGATTTCTCAGAAAGGAGACAAAATGTCATAAGGGTTGAGCGATCGTGTTCGGAAAAGATCGGATTCCGATCGGCGATCAAGAAAATTTCCCATCGCGATCGGAATTCCGAACACGATCTTTTTAGGTGGGATCGAGATCGGTGATTATTTCTCACAATGCTTTGCTACTGGCCAAACATTGTGGGAAAAGCTAGTAATGTTGAGCCTTCACACTGAGTATACGGTCATTCTGAATGGAGTGTATACTCAGTGTGAAGGCTCCGCTGCGGTTCCATAGGAATGAATGGAAGCAGCCGGCACACAGCCTTAACCCCCTGCACGCCGGCTGCATCCATTCATTCTAATGGGAGACTAAACTAACATCTCTAGCAGCTACTTATCTATAGAGATGGCTCAAGTGCCCGGTGTTCTCGTTCTTCTTCGGCTCGCTGCCCCGCCTCCCAAATTAGTGTTTAAAGAGCTAGGAAGAAGGTGGGGCTTGTGGCTTAGGAGAGTGTGGGTGGGTACAGGGTGGGGAGACCTGACGTCTCCCCTCCCAGTACCCGCCCACACTCTCCTAACCTGGGAGGCAGGGGGCAGCGAGGCGAAGAAGAACGAGAACACCGGGCACCGGAGCAGCCATTTCTGAAGGTAAGTGGTCACCAGGGGGGACAAACTAGCCAGAGGATTAAAAAAAATCCTCTGGCTACTTAGTGATTCACTACACAGCGTGGATTCTAACAATTAAAGCGTTCAATTGTTAGATTCCATGTGTATAGTGAATAGGATTGTTTTTAAAATCCGATCTCTGATTATTAAAAAAATCCCATTGACTTGCATTGGGATCGGAATTGGGATCGAGATCGGGTTCGAATGAAAAATGATCAGAAATCGGATTTCAAAATCGATCCTGAAAAGTCAAGATCGGCTCAACCCTAGCCATGATATAGTGTTTTACAAAATATATTAAATTATATATTGTTTTTTTTATAGTCTATTCTAAGGATTGGCCATAAATACCTGATAAGTGGGGGGAACGTGAGTCAACTCCCGGACCAGTCAGTAATATGGTGTCTACTTCACGTTACATATATGGTATCTAATATATGACATAAGGGGATTTGCAGTTTTTATGCTGTAATCTTATACTTTATAACTGTCTCAAAAGACACATTTGTATTATTTGCATAGATCTAACCATGCTTTGCTTTGCCTCCAGTGCCGCCTTATTCCTGCTGCTTATACAGACCTACATGAGTATCCTTGTTCTAAAAGTCGTACACAACCTATAATTCCTCTTCTGGCCACAAGGAGTCACTAGGACGATTCCTTAGCAAGGAGCTTTTCACATGACATGATTGTGCAAATACACTCAACTTTAAGAAGGAAAAGTCTTGGAATTCTGGAAAGCCTAAGATGGATAGACAAATTAATGATATACATAATAATAATAATAATAATAATAATAATAATAATAATATACAAAATATTCAAACCATCTAGACTTTTTCAGTATCTGGCTATACTATCAGGGCCAGGCCCCCGCATGGAGTAATGGATCCCATTCCCACTTTGTGTTAAAATACACGCTGCAGATGCACGGCGATTTCCAAAATTGTTTTGGTTTTGTAAATATAACTTATTAAGTAAGTATCCCTGGGCAGTAAAAAAAAAGCTTTTAAAAAATTAATTACATAAATAAATGTATGTTCACTAGGGTTGAGATTTCAGGATCGAGTTTAAAATCCGATTTCCGATCATTTTCCAGCCAATCCCGATTGCAATTGTGAAATTTTCTCATTCGCCGATCGGGATCTGATCTTTTCTGATCCCGATCGCTCAACCCTAGTCAATGCTTCTCTATGGGAAAAGTCACTTTTAGGGTCCATTCACACGGAGTAACGTGGCGCTCAATTTGTTCTTATTTTTACTCCGAGCGCTGCGTTTACACAATGTTTGTGCTGCATTTTTTTACAGTGCATGTTAAAAACGGTGCACCGTAAAAACCCAGCGCAAACGTTCCGTAAACACGGTGATCAGCGTAAAAATAAACAGAAAATTGAGAGCCACTTTACTCCGTGTGAATGGACCCTTAGGGTTGAGCCGATCTTGAGATGACCTCCGACCTCCATCCCGTTGGAAAAGAACGGGATCGGAATTCCAAACGTGATCATGAAATTTACTCGATCGCCGATCGGAATCCAATCTTTTCCAATCCCAATCGCTCAATCCTACTTTTCACCTCTCAAAATTTTTTAGTAAAAGGTGAGCTAAAGGTTATAAATTTTAATAACTAAAAACTCCATTTTGCCTTGCAAAAAAAAAAGATACTTCACAAATCTTTGTACATGGTCCCGGAAATTTGGTCAACACTTGGTCCTTATAGGATGGACTGAACTTGCTCATATGAAGCTGACCTTAATCTTGCATCGCAAACTACTTCCATAGATGCTTCAATAATAATGTGCAAAAAAAAAAAAAACAAGATTCCTTCACTGATAATTAATGGGTCCGGCCACTTTCCAATAAAGTCTCTAAAATTCCATAAACAATAATAGAGAGTATTGACCTAAATGACTCTGACATCTTAAATCCAAGCAGAGAAAGCTCCTCATCAGGGTTAGCCAGGATTATATGTATTATGGCCTGCCCTTTGTATTGGACGGCTGATCGGGGTGTGAGGAGGCCGATAGTCTGAAGATAGTAATATCCAATAATTGCTATTTTTGCCAAGACATATTCTGTTTTTTTTAAAGCCAACTTATCATTGCAATGACATATTTGAAGGACAAGTTGCAGTTCCATGTAATGTGCACGCAAATTTTTGATCATTTGATATTAGGAAGTAGCATGAACAAACAAAGATTTTTTTTTTTTTTTACTTTATATAATACTTACCGTATGAGTTAAATAACACAGAAGGTTTCTAGATCAGGCCACAGATACAGCGATACCAATTTTCTTTAGGTAAACCATGCGCTGCTACCCTTCAGAAGAAGCGGCATAACGAAACATGCGCTAGAGCTTCAGGGACCTCTATGTGACTTTTTGAACTGTGTTTTGGGAGAACTAAAATGGCCACCGCATTATATGAAATTATAATAGGCGGAGACCCAGGGGAGGTGCAAAAAAAAGAAAAACTTTCTTATTTATTTGGACTTCCCCATAGTGCCTGGTTCTCTTCCATGATGTCATGTGTCCAGTGACACTGCTTAGGATTGTATTTAGGCTTCAGGGTTCATATGGGCACATGGAGTGTCATGATGTGGAGCTTGGCGTGACTACCCATGTGACCACTGGTGGCCGAATCACAGGCCTTAGTGGTGACCTCCAAGGCTCATGATGTCACAGAAGAGAATTGGATGTTAACAGGAGAGCACCAGACGCTATGAGGAGGCCCAAAAGAGATAACAGAAAGTGAGTAGAAATTATTTTTTACACCTCTTCTTCATCTATTATACTCTGGAAACGCAAAATTTTTAATTTTTTTTACTGATTTTGCTGCATTTTCTTCAGCCAAACAAAAAAACATGGCTACAAAAGGAAAGGGAAATATATAGGAAGTTCTTATACTTTTACCTTCTGTTCAATCCACTCCAAGGCCTTGGATAAAAAAAACTACAACAAAATCTGCAATAATAAAACACGGCATTTCTGCAGCGTGGGGCCTCAACCTTATGTTTGGTTCACATCTGCGTTTGGTAATCCGTTCGTGGAGTTTGCACGGGTACCCCCCTGAACGGACTACCGAACGCCTTGGCAAGCGGTGTGCAGTGAAAGCACACAGACCCCATAGACTATAATGGGGTCCGTGTGCTTGCTGCGCGCTGCCCACACGAGTAATGTGGACAGGAAAGTAGATTGTGAACTACTTTCCTGTCTGCATGTTTCTTGTGGAGATCTGGCGGCAAGTACACGGACCCCTTTATAGTCTAAGGGGATTTGTGTGCTTTCACTGGCACACCACTTGCAAATGTGTTCGGTAGTCCGTTCCGGGGGGGGGGGGGGTCCTCAATTGGACGGAATACCAATGCAGATGTGACTTAGACTGCATTCTGAAACTTCTAATTCTCCATGTAACTAAATAGAGTACACAGGCAGTATTACAATGGATATATTAGTTACATTCTGTATATAGAGGTTAGAACATGTGTGTATCTGGATATTGTATAACATTCTCTAACAGGAGGATTATATCCGGTGCAATACTTCCTTTGGAGTCTATTAAATCACATGGATTCATTGGATTTTACAATCTGTTAGCTTCCCATAATCCAGTCCTAGTTCATGGCCCTACATTGCAAAAAACTTTTATTTATTCATTTCTTTCTCCTCATTGTATAGCGCCAACATATTCCACAGCGCGTCACATACATTGTTGGTCACTGTCCTTGTAGGACACAGAATATAAATTCCCTCTCATGTCTTTGGAATGCGGAAGGAAACGAGTGTAAACACAGGGATAACATACAAATTCCTTTCAGATATCCTTGGCTGGATTCCAAGGACTCCGGCACTCCAGAGACCACAGTGCTAACTACTGAGCCTTCTGACATTGCTGCAAACATTCTGATTTTTAGGAGCTGATGCTGCACCCACAAGGTGGTACTGGAAGAAATAGAATTAATATAGATGTACTGTATATACAAGTCCACAGAAGTCAATGTCTGGCTGTGTAGGAGTAGCAGTCAGCATTGGCAGTAGATAATACACTATAGGTGCCCGCTTCTGCAGCCTGGGGATGTCATATACAGTCCTATGAAAAAGTTTGGGCACCCCTATTAATCTTAATCATTTTTAGTTCTAAATATTTTGGTGTTTGCAGCAGCCATTTCAGTTTGATATATCTAATAACTGATGGACACAGTAATATTTCAGGATTGAAATGAGGTTTATTGTACTAACAGAAAATGTGCAATATGCATAAAACCAAAATTTGACCGGTGCAAAAGTATGGGCACCTCAACAGAAAAGTGACATTAATATTTAGTAGATCCTCCTTTTGCAAAGATAACAGCCTCTAGTCGCTTCCTGTAGCTTTTAATCAGTTCCTGGATCCTGGATAAAGGTATTTTGGACAAACAATTCAAGTTCAGTTAAGTTAGATGGTCGCCGAGCATGGACAGCCCGCTTCAAATCATCCCACAGATGTTCAATGATATTCAGGTCTGGGGACTGGGATGGCCATTCCAGAACATTGTAATTGTTCCTCTGCATGAATGCCTGAGGATTTGGAGCGGTGTTTTGGATCATTGTCTTGCTGAAATATCCATCCCCGGCGTAACTTCAACTTCGTCACTGATTCTTGAACATTATTCTCAAGAATCTGCTGATACTGAGTGGAATCCATGCGACCCTCAACTTTAACAAGATTCCCGATGCCGGCATTGGCCACACAGCCCCAAAGCATGATGGAACTTCCACCAAATTTTACAGTGGGTAGCAAGTGTTTTTCTTGGAATGCTGTTTCTTTTTGGACGCCATGCATAACGCCTTTTTTTTTTATAACCAAACAACTCAATCTTTGTTTCCAAAATGAAGTTGGCTTCTCCAAATGTGCTTTTGCATACCTCAGGCAACTCTATTTGTGGCGTACGTGCAGAAACGGCTTCTTTCTCATCACTCTCCCATACAGCTTCTATTTGTGCAAAGTGCGCTGTATAGTTGACCGATGCACAGTGACACCATCTGCAGCAAGATGATGCTGCAGCTCTTTGGAGGTGTCTGTGGATTGTCCTTGACTGTTCTCACCATTCTTCTTCTCTGCCTTTCTGATATTTTTCTTGGCCTGCCACTTCTGGGCTTTACAAGAACTGTCCCTGTGGTCTTCCATTTCCTTACTATGTTCCTCACAGTGGAAACTGACAGGTTAAATCTCTGAGACAACGTTTTGTATCCTTCCCCTGAACAACTATGTTGAACAATCTTTTTTTCAGATCATTTGAAGCGGGCTGTCCATGCTCGGCGACCATCAAACTTAACTGAACTTGAATTGTTTTGTAGAAAGAAATGGTCCAAAATACCTTCATCCAGGATCCAGGAACTGATTAAAAGCTACAGGAAGCGACTAGAGGCTGTTATCTTTGCAAAAGGAGGATGTACTAAATATTAATGTCACTTTTCTGTTGAGGTACCCAAACTTTTGCACCGGTCAAATTTTGGTTTAATGCATATTGCGCATTTTCTGTTAGTACAATAAACCTCATTTCAATCCTGAAATATTACTGTGTCCATCAGTTATTAGATATATCAAACTGAAATGGCTGCTGCAAACACCAAAATATTTAGAACTAAAAATGATTAAGATTAATAGGGGTGCCCAAACTTTTTCATAGGAATATATATATATATATATATATATATATGTATATATATATATATATATATATATATATATATATATATATATATATACATGTATATGGACTGTCATTGACCCATTCTAACACTGGATTAAAAAAGGCTATTGCAAAAAAAAAAATAAAAAAAAAAAATACAATACTTAATAAAATAAGATTTGGCACTCAAAAGGTGACCTGTATGACATCATCACTGTGGCTTCTCCACCCACCACTCGTGATTGGCTGAGAGGCTGTCAGGTGATGATACCAGAAGCCCACCCAGGTCTCATAAAAAGGGTTAAGCTAACAAGTTATCATTACTGTCATGACTGTGAATCTGTGGAATAGCCTACCCAGGAGGCGGTGAGAGCAGACACAGCATCAGAATCAGCTAGGTTGCTTTTTTACATTGATGCTTATGGAATGGTATATCATGTATATTTCCTTTACTCGTCCCTTTGGTTGCACTTCGGTACTTTATTTAACCGCACTAAGCGCCAAAGCGGGGAAGGATTATACGTGAAGTGCACGGCGCCTAGAGACTGATTTATGAAGAATTCTTTGGAGGAATTCAACAGCGGAGCACAGAGATATTCCAAACCACTTTCCCAGCTACGTCAGCCTATAACTATGTAACTATATCGTTTATATTGCTATAAAGTGGTGATGTCTTGTATATCCAGATCGCCACCTCTTAGGCACGTGTAGGGTTAACCTTCTGTACATTTCATCTATTAAGTTTCTAATTTTTCTAACCAGTAACTTAAATTCTGAACAATTGAAGTTTTGTTCTTGTTATTTCTTGTTGAGAAGGTTTTCCTTTCTTTATAATGATGAAGACCCTCCCGTGCCCCTCCCCAAAATCTATAAGTTGAGAAACTCAGCCAAGGTTCCTATCACTCAGTACAGTACGAGCCGTCCCCAGGAGCTGAGCAATGACTTCCCTGATCAGGATCCTGAGTCTCCTCTCAGCTCTTACAGCAACAAGTAAGTTATTTACCGAAAATGTATTATTTGTCTGTTTTCTTTTTGTTTCCTTGATTTTTTAAATAGATTTATTATTATTATTATTATTATTATTATTATTATTATTATTATTATTATTATTATTATTATTATTATTAATAATAATCATTATTTGATAATAGTAATACATTATAAATTAATAAATCATTAATAAATTATTTTAATCAATTATTTTAATCTAATAATTTAATTATTTAAATTAAATTATTAATACATTTTATTACAATAATAATAATAATAATAATAATAATAATAATAATAATAATAATAATAATTAAGAATAATAATGTTATTATTACATGGTGGCAAATAGTACAATAATTGATCCATGTTCTGACTGTGATGTCTCTTAAGGTTCCGCTCTCTCATGTACGGAGTGCAGATCTACAACCACCTGCTCCGGCTACGATGTGACTTGTCCCCCCGGCTCTTTTTGTGGGTCCTCGTACTCAGAGACCACCGCTGGTGAGTTATGCTGCATGTCTAAGAATATTAAACATCAAGTTATGGTTTACAACGTTAATAGATGGGGATCTACTTATAAGTGTAACTACTAATACACAACCCCCACTAAGTTATATCATGTATAGAGATGAGCGAACAGTGTTCTATCGAACTCATGTTCGATCGGATATTAGGCTGTTCGGCATGTTCGAATCGAATCGAACACCGCGTGGTAAAGTGCGCCATTACTCGATTCCCCTCCCACCTTCCCTGGCGCCTTTTTTGCTCCAATAACAGCACAGGGTAGGTGGGACAGGAACTACGACACCGGTGACGTTGAAAAAAGTAGGCAAAACCCATTGGCTGCCGAAAACATGTGACCTCTAATTTAAAAGAACAGCGCCGCCCAGGTTCGCGTCATTCTGAGCTTGCAATTCACCGAGGACGGAGGTTTCCGTCCAGCTAGCTAGGGCTTAGATTCTGGGTAGGCAGGGACAGGCTAGGATAGGAAGGAGAAGACAACCAACAGCTCTTGTAAGAGCTAAATTCCAGGGAGAAGCTTGTCAGTGTAACGTGGCACTGACGGGCTCAATCGCCGCAACCCAGCTTTCCCAGGATCCTGAATGGAATACACTGTCAGTGTATTCCCGTATACCCGATATATACCCCGATACCCGTTCCAACGGTGTGCCCCCCCACCTTCACCCCAGAAATACCCTGCAAGTCCCCTAGCAATAGAATTGGGGCTATATACACCCACAATTTTTACTACTGGTATACAGTGCCATTGTCTGACTGGGAATTCAAAGAATATATTGGGAATACAAATACCCTCATTTCTTGCTACTGCCATATAGTGCCAGTGTCTGACTGGGAATTCAAAGAATATATTGGGGTTACGTGCACCCACAATTTTTACTACTGGTATACAGTGCCATTGTCTGACTGGGAATTCAAAGAATATATTGGGGTTATAAATACCCTCATTTCTTGCTACTGCCATATAGTGCCAGTTTCTGACTGGTAATTCAAAGAATATATTGGGGTTACGTGCACCCACAATTTTTACTACTGGTATACAGTGCCATTGTCTGACTGGGAATTCAAAGAGTATATTGGGAATACAAATACCCTCATTTCTTGCTACTGCCATATAGTGCCAGTTTCTGACTGGTAATTCAAAGAATATATTGGGGTTACGTGCACCCACAATTTTTACTACTGGTATACAGTGCCATTGTCTGACTGGGAATTCAAAGAGTATATTGGGAATACAAATACCCTCATTTCTTGCTACTGCCATATAGTGCCAGTTTCTGACTGGGAATTCAAAGAATATATTGGGGTTACGTGCACCCACAATTTTTACTACTGGTATACAGTGCCATTGTCTGACTGGGAATTCAAAGAGTATATTGGGAATACAAATACCCTCATTTCTTGCTACTGCCATATAGTGCCAGTTTCTGACTGGGAATTCAAAGAATATATTGGGGTTACGTGCACCCACAATTTTTACTACTGGTATACAGTGCCATTGTCTGACTGGGAATTCAAAGAGTATATTGGGAATACAAATACCCTCATTTCTTGCTACTGCCATATAGTGCCAGTTTCTGACTGGGAATTCAAAGAATATATTGTGGTTACGTGCACCCACAATTTTTACTACTGGTATACAGTGCCATTGTCTGACTGGGAATTCAAAGAATATATTGGGGTTATAAATACCCTCATTTCTTGCTACTGCCATATAGTGCCAGTTTCTGACTGGTAATTCAAAGAATATATTGGGGTTACGTGCACCCACAATTTTTACTACTGGTATACAGTGCCATTGTCTGACTGGGAATTCAAAGAGTATATTGGGAATACAAATACCCTCATTTCTTGCTACTGCCATATAGTGCCAGTTTCTGACTGGGAATTCAAAGAATATATTGTGGTTACGTGCACCCACAATTTTTACTACTGGTATACAGTGCCATTGTCTGACTGGGAATTCAAAGAATATATTGGGGTTATAAATACCCTCATTTCTTGCTACTGCCATATAGTGCCAGTTTCTGACTGGTAATTCAAAGAATATATTGGGGTTACGTGCACCCACAATTTTTACTACTGGTATACAGTGCCATTGTCTGACTGGGAATTCAAAGAATATATTGGGGTTATAAATACCCTCATTTCTTGCTACTGCCATATAGTGCCAGTTTCTGACTGGTAATTCAAAGAATATATTGGGGTTACGTGCACCCACAATTTTTACTACTGGTATACAGTGCCATTGTCTGACTGGGAATTCAAAGAGTATATTGGGAATACAAATACCCTCATTTCTTGCTACTGCCATATAGTGCCAGTTTCTGACTGGTAATTCAAAGAATATATTGGGGTTACGTGCACCCACAATTTTTACTACTGGTATACAGTGCCATTGTCTGACTGGGAATTCAAAGAGTATATTGGGAATACAAATACCCTCATTTCTTGCTACTGCCATATAGTGCCAGTTTCTGACTGGGAATTCAAAGAATATATTGGGGTTACGTGCACCCACAATTTTTACTACTGGTATACAGTGCCATTGTCTGACTGGGAATTCAAAGAGTATATTGGGAATACAAATACCCTCATTTCTTGCTACTGCCAT
This sequence comes from Leptodactylus fuscus, assembly GCF_031893055.1. Taxonomy (NCBI): domain Eukaryota; kingdom Metazoa; phylum Chordata; class Amphibia; order Anura; family Leptodactylidae; genus Leptodactylus; species Leptodactylus fuscus. The sequence goes on along the minus strand of NC_134270.1, from coordinate 173,581,200 downwards.
ATAGTGCCAGTTTCTGACTGGGAATTCAAAGAATATATTGGGGTTACGTGCACCCACAATTTTTACTACTGGTATACAGTGCCATTGTCTGACTGGGAATTCAAAGAGTATATTGGGAATACAAATACCCTCATTTTTTGCTACTGCCATATAGTGCCAGTTTCTGACTGGGAATTCAAAGAATATATTGTGGTTACGTGCACCCACAATTTTTACTACTGGTATACAGTGCCATTGTCTGACTGGGAATTCAAAGAATATATTGGGGTTATAAATACCCTCATTTCTTGCTACTGCCATATAGTGCCAGTTTCTGACTGGTAATTCAAAGAATATATTGGGGTTACGTGCACCCACAATTTTTACTACTGGTATACAGTGCCATTGTCTGACTGGGAATTCAAAGAGTATATTGGGAATACAAATACCCTCATTTCTTGCTACTGCCATATAGTGCCAGTGTCTGACTGGGAATTCAAAGAATATATTGGGGTTACGTGCACCCACAATTTTTACTACTGGTATACAGTGCCATTGTCTGACTGGGAATTCAAAGAATATATTGGGGTTATAAATACCCTCATTTCTTGCTACTGCCATATAGTGCCAGTTTCTGACTGGTAATTCAAAGAATATATTGGGGTTACGTGCACCCACAATTTTTACTACTGGTATACAGTGCCATTGTCTGACTGGGAATTCAAAGAGTATATTGGGAATACAAATACCCTCATTTCTTGCTACTGCCATATAGTGCCAGTGTCTGACTGGGAATTCAAAGAATATATTGGGGTTACGTGCACCCACAATTTTTACTACTGGTATACAGTGCCATTGTCTGACTGGGAATTCAAAGAATATATTGGGGTTATAAATACCCTCATTTCTTGCTACTGCCATATAGTGCCAGTTTCTGACTGGTAATTCAAAGAATATATTGGGGTTACGTGCACCCACAATTTTTACTACTGGTATACAGTGCCATTGTCTGACTGGGAATTCAAAGAGTATATTGTGAATACAAATACCCTCATTTCTTGCTACTGCCATATAGTGCCAGTTTCTGACTGGTAATTCAAAGAATATATTGGGGTTACGTGCACCCACAATTTTTACTACTGGTATACAGTGCCATTGTCTGACTGGGAATTCAAAGAGTATATTGGGAATACAAATACCCTCATTTCTTGCTACTGCCATATAGTGCCAGTTTCTGACTGGGAATTCAAAGAATATATTGGGGTTACGTGCACCCACAATTTTTACTACTGGTATACAGTGCCATTGTCTGACTGGGAATTCAAAGAGTATATTGGGAATACAAATACCCTCATTTCTTGCTACTGCCATATAGTGCCAGTTTCTGACTGGGAATTCAAAGAATATATTGTGGTTACGTGCACCCACAATTTTTACTACTGGTATACAGTGCCATTGTCTGACTGGGAATTCAAAGAATATATTGGGGTTATAAATACCCTCATTTCTTGCTACTGCCATATAGTGCCAGTTTCTGACTGGGAATTCAAAGAATATATTGGGGTTACGTGCACCCACAATTTTTACTACTGGTATACAGTGCCATTGTCTGACTGGGAATTCAAAGAGTATATTGGGAATACAAATACCCTCATTTCTTGCTACTGCCATATAGTGCCAGTTTCTGACTGGGAATTCAAAGAATATATTGTGGTTACGTGCACCCACAATTTTTACTACTGGTATACAGTGCCATTGTCTGACTGGGAATTCAAAGAATATATTGGGGTTATAAATACCCTCATTTCTTGCTACTGCCATATAGTGCCAGTTTCTGACTGGTAATTCAAAGAATATATTGGGGTTACGTGCACCCACAATTTTTACTACTGGTATACAGTGCCATTGTCTGACTGGGAATTCAAAGAGTATATTGGGAATACAAATACCCTCATTTCTTGCTACTGCCATATAGTGCCAGTGTCTGACTGGGAATTCAAAGAATATATTGGGGTTACGTGCACCCACAATTTTTACTACTGGTATACAGTGCCATTGTCTGACTGGGAATTCAAAGAATATATTGGGGTTATAAATACCCTCATTTCTTGCTACTGCCATATAGTGCCAGTTTCTGACTGGTAATTCAAAGAATATATTGGGGTTACGTGCACCCACAATTTTTACTACTGGTATACAGTGCCATTGTCTGACTGGGAATTCAAAGAATATATTGGGGTTATAAATACCCTCATTTCTTGCTACTGCCATATAGTGCCAGTTTCTGACTGGTAATTCAAAGAATATATTGGGGTTACGTGCACCCACAATTTTTACTACTGGTATACAGTGCCATTGTCTGACTGGGAATTCAAAGAGTATATTGTGAATACAAATACCCTCATTTCTTGCTACTGCCATATAGTGCCAGTTTCTGACTGGGAATTCAAAGAATATATTGGGGTTACGTGCACCCACAATTTTTACTACTGGTATACAGTGCCATTGTCTGACTGGGAATTCAAAGAATATATTGGGGTTATAAATACCCTCATTTCTTGCTACTGCCATATAGTGCCAGTTTCTGACTGGTAATTCAAAGAATATATTGGGGTTACGTGCACCCACAATTTTTACTACTGGTATACAGTGCCATTGTCTGACTGGGAATTCAAAGAGTATATTGGGAATACAAATACCCTCATTTCTTGCTACTGCCATATAGTGCCAGTTTCTGACTGGGAATTCAAAGAATATATTGGGGTTACGTGCACCCACAATTTTTACTACTGGTATACAGTGCCATTGTCTGACTGGGAATTCAAAGAATATATTGGGGTTATAAATACCCTCATTTCTTGCTACTGCCATATAGTGCCAGTTTCTGACTGGTAATTCAAAGAATATATTGGGGTTACGTGCACCCACAATTTTTACTACTGGTATACAGTGCCATTGTCTGACTGGGAATTCAAAGAGTATATTGGGAATACAAATACCCTCATTTCTTGCTACTGCCATATAGTGCCAGTTTCTGACTGGTAATTCAAAGAATATATTGGGGTTACGTGCACCCACAATTTTTACTACTGGTATACAGTGCCATTGTCTGACTGGGAATTCAAAGAGTATATTGGGAATACAAATACCCTCATTTCTTGCTACTGCCATATAGTGCCAGTTTCTGACTGGTAATTCAAAGAATATATTGGGGTTACGTGCACCCACAATTTTTACTACTGGTATACAGTGCCATTGTCTGACTGGGAATTCAAAGAGTATATTGGGAATACAAATACCCTCATTTCTTGCTACTGCCATATAGTGCCAGTGTCTGACTGGGAATTCAAAGAATATATTGGGGTTACGTGCACCCACAATTTTTACTACTGGTATACAGTGCCAATTTCTAACTAGGAATTCAAAATGCGCAAGGCTCCCGGAAAGGGACGTGGACGAGGCCGTGGGCGAGGTCGGGGGAATGGTTCTGGGGAGCAAGGTAGCAGTGAAGCCACAGGGCGTCCCGTGCCTACTCCTGTGGGGCAGCAAGCATTGCGCCACTCCACAGTGCCAGGGTTGCTTGCCACATTAACTAAACTGCACGGTACAAACCTTAGTAGGCCCGAGAACCAGGAACAGGTCTTGCAATGGCTGTCAGAGAACGCTTACAGCACATTGTCCAGCAGCCAGTCAGACTCTGCCTCCTCTACTCCTATTACCCAACAGTCTTGTCTTCCTTCCTCCCAAAATTCCGAAGCTTTACAGAACAATAACCCAAACTGTCCCTGCTCCCCAGAGCTGTTCTCCGCTCCTTTCATTGTCCCTCAACCTGCCTCTCCACGTCACGATTCCACGAACCTAACAGAGGAGCATCTGTGTCCAGATGCTCAAACACTAGAGTCTCCTCCATCTCCGTTCGATTTGGTGGTGGATGACCAGCAACCCACCCTCATCGACGATGATGTGACGCAGTTGCCGTCAGGGCATCCAGTTGACCGGCGCATTGTGCGGGAGGAGGAGATGAGACAGGAGTTGGAAGAGGAAGTGGTGGATGATGAGGACACTGACCCGACCTGGACAGGGGGGATGTCAAGTGGGGAAAGTAGTGTGGATGTTGAGGCAGGTGCAGCACCAAAAAGGGTAGCTAGAGGCAGAGGCAGAGGTCAGCAGCTTAGGCGAAGCCAGGCCACACCCGGAATCTCCCAAGATGTTCCAGTTCGTACCCAGCCCCGAAAAACTCCCACCTCGAGGGCACGTTTCTCGAAGGTGTGGAGTTTTTTCAAGGAATGCGCCGAGGACAGATATAGTGTTGTCTGCACAATTTGCCTCTCGAAATTGATTAGGGGCTCTGAGAAGAGCAACCTGTCCACCACTTCAATGCGCCGTCATTTGGAATCCAAGCACTGGAATCAGTGGCAGGCAGCAACGGCAGGACAAAGGCCGCCTGCCGTTCACGCCACTGCCACTGCCTCTGCCACTGCCTCTGCCTCTGCCACTGCCACTGCTGACTGTGCTGGCGATGCACTCCAGAGGACGAGCCAGGACACCACTTCATCTGCCTCCGCCACTTTGTTGACTTCTACCTCATCCTCCCCTGGTCCTGTCTTATCTCCTTCTCCTGCACCATCAAAGGCACCATCAGGCGTTTCTTTACAACAACCCACCATCTCTCAGACATTGGAGCGGCGGCAGAAATACACTGCTAACCACCCACACGCGCAAGCCTTGAACGCCAACATCGCTAAACTGCTGGCCCAGGAGATGTTGGCGTTCCGGCTTGTTGAAACTCCCGCCTTCCTGGACCTGATGGCAACTGCGGCACCTCGCTATGCCGTCCCTAGCCGTCACTACTTCTCCCGGTGTGCCGTCCCCGCCTTGCACCAGCACGTGTCACTCAACATCAGGCGGGCCCTTAGTTCCGCGCTTTGCACAAAGGTCCACTTGACCACCGACGCGTGGACAAGTGCATGCGGACAGGGACGCTACATTTCACTGACGGCACACTGGGTGAATGTAGTTGAGGCTGGGACTGCTTCCCAAACTGGCCCGGTGTACCTCGTCTCCCCGCCTAACATTCCTGGCAGGGACACGAGAAGAACACCCCCCTCCTCCTCCTCCTCTACCGCCTCCTCCTCCGCCACCGCCTCCTCCTCCGCCACCGCCTCCTCCTCCGCTGTTAGATTGACCCCAGCTACGAGTTGGAAACGTTGCAGCACTGGCGTTGGTAGACGTCAGCAGGCTGTGCTGAAGCTGATCAGCTTGGGGGACAGACAGCACACTGCCTCCGAGGTGAGGGATGCCCTCCTCGATGAGACGGCAATATGGTTTGAGCCGCTGCACCTGGGCCCAGGCATGGTCGTTTGTGATAACGGCCGGAACCTGGTAGCAGCTCTGGAGCTTGCCGGACTCCAACATGTTCCATGCCTGGCCCACGTCTTCAACCTAGTGGTGCAACGTTTCCTAAAGAGCTACCCCAATGTTCCAGAGCTACTGGTGAAAGTGCGGCGCATGTGCGCCCACTTTCGCAAGTCGACAGTAGCCGCTGCTAGCTTAAAATCTCTCCAGCAACGCCTGCATGTGCCACAACACCGGCTTTTGTGCGACGTCCCCACACGCTGGAACTCAACGTTTCAGATGTTGAATAGAGTGGTTGAGCAGCAGAGACCTTTGATGGAATACCAGCTACAAAACCCTAGGGTGCCACAAAGTCAGCTGCCTCAGTTTCACATCCATGAGTGGCCATGGATGAGAGACCTTTGTGACATCCTACGGGTCTTTGAGGAGTCCACAAGGAGGGTGAGCTCTGAGGATGCGATGGTGAGCCTTACAATCCCGCTCTTGTGTGTTCTGAGAGAATCCCTGATTGACATCAGGGATAACTCAGATCACACAGAGGAGTTAGGGATAGCATCCGATCCGTCACAGCTGGAGAGTAGGTCCACACATCTGTCCGCTTCACTGCGTTTAATGGAGGAGGAGGAGGAGGAGGAGGAGGAGGAAGAAGAGTTGTCCGATGATGTGATGGTGATACAGGAGGCTTCCGGGCAACTTCGAATCGTCCCATTGTTGCAGCGCGGATGGGTAGACATGGAGGATGAGGAGGAAATGGAGATTGAACTTTCCGGTGGGGCCAGAGGAGTCATGCCAACTAACACTGTGGCAGACATGGCTGAGTTCATGTTGGGGTGCTTTACAACCGACAAGCGTATTGTCAAAATCATGGAGGACAACCAGTACTGGATCTTTGCTATCCTTGACCCCCGGTATAAAAACAACATCTCGTCTTTTATTCCGGTAGAGGGGAGGGCCAATCGCATCAATGCTTGCCACAGGCAATTGGTGCAGAATATGATGGAGATGTTTCCAGCATGTGACGTTGGCGGCAGGGAGGGCAGTTCCTCCAGTAGGCAACCAAGTTCTCACCGGTCCACACAAACGAGGGGCACACTGTCTAAGGTCTGGGACACCTTGATGGCACCCCCTCGCCAAAGTGCCGCCACGGAGGGTCCTAGTGTCACCAGGCGTGAGAAGTATAGGCGCATGTTGCGGGAATACCTTTCCGACCACAGCCCTGTCCTCTCCGACCCCTCTGCGCCCTACACGTATTGGGTGTCGAAGTTGGACCTGTGGCTTGAACTTGCCCTATATGCCTTGGAGGTGCTGTCCTGTCCTGCCGCCAGCGTCCTATCTGAGAGGGTGTTCAGTGCAGCCGGTGGCATCATCACTGACAAGCGCACCCGTCTGTCAGCTGAGAGTGCCGACCGGCTCACTTTGATAAAAATGAACCACCACTGGATAGAGCCTTCATTTTTGTGCCCACCTGTGTAAAGCACCCCAACATGAAACTCCATGTCTGTACTCAACCTCTCCAATTCCTCCGCATCCTCATACTCATCCACCATAAGCGTTGCACAATTCTGCTAATACTAGGCTCCCTCCAACATGATTTCCCCCAACTCTGCTGGTTAGAGGCTCCCTCCACCCTGATTTCCACCAACTCTGCTGGTTAGAGGCTCCCTCCACCCTGCTTTCCCACAACTCTGCTGGTTAGAGGCTCCCTCCACCATGAATTTGCCCAAACTGGGCTGTTTAGAGGCTCCCTCCACCATGAATTGGTCCAAACTGGGCTGGTTAGAGGCTCCCTCCACCATGAATTTCCCAAAACTTGGCTGTTTAGAGGCTCCCTCCACCATTAATTGGTCCAAACTGGGCTGGTTAGAGGCTCCCTCCACCATGAATTTGCCCAAACTGGGCTGTTTAGAGGCTCCCTCCACCATGAATTTGCCCAAACTGGGCTGTTTAGAGGCTCCCTCCACCATGAATTGGTCCAAACTGGGTTTTTTAGAGGCTCCCTCCACCATGAATTGGTCCAAACTGGGCTGTTTAGAGGCTCCCTCCACCATGAATTTGCCCAAACTGGGCTGTTTAGCGGCTCCCTCCACCATTAATTGGTCCAAACTGGGCTGGTTAGAGGCTCCCTCCACCATGAATTTGCCCAAACTGGGCTGGTTAGAGGCTCCCTCCACCATGAATTGGTCCAAACTGGGGTTTTTAGAGGCTCCCTCCACCATGAATTGGTCCAAACTTGGCTGTTTAGAGGCTCCCTCCACCATGAATTGGTCCAAACTGGGGTGGTTAGAGGCTCCCTCCACCATTAATTGGTCCAAACTTGGCTGGTTAGAGGCTCCCTCCACCATTAATTGGTCCAAACTGGGCTGGTTAGAGGCTCCCTCCACCATGAATTTGCCCAAACTGGGCTGTTTAGAGGCTCCCTCCACCATGAATTTGCCCAAACTGGGCTGGTTAGAGGCTCCCTCCACCATGAATTGGTCCAAACTGGGGTTTTTAGAGGCTCCCTCCACCATGAATTGGTCCAAACTTGGCTGTTTAGAGGCTCCCTCCACCATGAATTGGTCCAAACTGGGCTGGTTAGAGGCTCCCTCCACCATTAATTGGTCCAAACTGGGCTGGTTAGAGGCTCCCTCCACCATTAATTGGTCCAAACTGGGCTGGTTAGAGGCTCCCTACACCATGAATTTGCCCAAACTGGGCTGTTTAGAGGCTCCCTCCACCATGAATTTGCCCAAACTGGGCTGGTTAGAGGCTCCCTCCACCATGAATTTGCCCAAACTGGGCTGGTTAGAGGCTCCCTCCACCATGAATTGGTCCAAACTGGGGTTTTTAGAGGCTCCCTCCACCATGAATTGGTCCAAACTTGGCTGTTTAGAGGCTCCCTCCACCATGAATTGGTCCAAACTGGGGTGGTTAGAGGCTCCCTCCACCATTAATTGGTCCAAACTGGGCTGGTTAGAGGCTCCCTCCACCATTAATTGGTCCAAACTGGGCTGGTTAGAGGCTCCCTCCACCATGAATTTGCCCAAACTGGGCTGTTTAGAGGCTCCCTCCACCATGAATTTGCCCAAACTGGGCTGGTTAGAGGCTCCCTCCACCATGAATTGGTCCAAACTGGGCTGGTTAGAGGCTCCCTCCACCATGAATTTCCCAAAACTTGGCTGTTTAGAGGCTCCCTCCACCATTAATTGGTCCAAACTGGGCTGGTTAGAGGCTCCCTCCACCATGAATTTGCCCAAACTGGGCTGTTTAGAGGCTCCCTCCACCATGAATTTGCCCAAACTGGGCTGTTTAGAGGCTCCCTCCACCATGAATTGGTCCAAACTGGGTTTTTTAGAGGCTCCCTCCACCATGAATTGGTCCAAACTGGGTTTTTTAGAGGCTCCCTCCACCATGAATTTGCCCAAACTGGGCTGGTTAGAGGCTCCCTCCACCATGAATTTGCCCAAACTGGGCTGGTTAGAGGCTCCCTCCACCATGAATTGGTCCAAACTGGGGTTTTTAGAGGCTCCCTCCACCATGAATTGGTCCAAACTTGGCTGTTTAGAGGCTCCCTCCACCATGAATTGGTCCAAACTGGGGTGGTTAGAGGCTCCCTCCACCATTAATTGGTCCAAACTGGGCTGGTTAGAGGCTCCCTCCACCATTAATTGGTCCAAACTGGGCTGGTTAGAGGCTCCCTCCACCATGAATTTGCCCAAACTGGGCTGTTTAGAGGCTCCCTCCACCATGAATTTGCCCAAACTGGGCTGTTTAGAGGCTCCCTCCACCATGAATTTCCCAAAACTTGGCTGTTTAGAGGCTCCCTCCACCATTAATTGGTCCAAACTGGGCTGGTTAGAGGCTCCCTCCACCATGAATTTGCCCAAACTGGGCTGTTTAGAGGCTCCCTCCACCATGAATTTGCCCAAACTGGGCTGTTTAGAGGCTCCCTCCACCATGAATTGGTCCAAACTGGGTTTTTTAGAGGCTCCCTCCACCATGAATTGGTCCAAACTGGGCTGTTTAGAGGCTCCCTCCACCATGAATTTGCCCAAACTGGGCTGTTTAGCGGCTCCCTCCACCATTAATTGGTCCAAACTGGGCTGGTTAGAGGCTCCCTCCACCATGAATTTGCCCAAACTGGGCTGGTTAGAGGCTCCCTCCACCATTAATTGGTCCAAACTGGGCTGGTTAGAGGCTCCCTCCACCATGAATTTGCCCAAACTGGGCTGTTTAGAGGCTCCCTCCACCATGAATTTGCCCAAACTGGGCTGGTTAGAGGCTCCCTCCACCATGAATTGGTCCAAACTGGGGTTTTTAGAGGCTCCCTCCACCATGAATTGGTCCAAACTTGGCTGTTTAGAGGCTCCCTCCACCATTAATTGGTCCAAACTGGGCTGGTTAGAGGCTCCCTCCACCATGAATTGGTCCAAACTGGGTTTTTTAGAGGCTCCCTCCACCATGAATTTGCCCAAACTGGACTGTTTAGAGGCTCCCTCCACCATGAATTGGTCCAAACTGGGCTGGTTAGAGGCTCCCTCCACCATGAATTTCCCAAAACTTGGCTGTTTAGAGGCTCCCTCCACCATTAATTGGTCCAAACTGGGCTGGTTAGAGGCTCCCTCCACCATGAATTTGCCCAAACTGGGCTGTTTAGAGGCTCCCTCCACCATGAATTTGCCCAAACTGGGCTGTTTAGAGGCTCCCTCCACCATGAATTGGTCCAAACTGGGTTTTTTAGAGGCTCCCTCCACCATGAATTGGTCCAAACTGGGCTGTTTAGAGGCTCCCTCCACCATGAATTTGCCCAAACTGGGCTGTTTAGCGGCTCCCTCCACCATTAATTGGTCCAAACTGGGCTGGTTAGAGGCTCCCTCCACCATGAATTTGCCCAAACTGGGCTGGTTAGAGGCTCCCTCCACCATGAATTGGTCCAAACTGGGGTTTTTAGAGGCTCCCTCCACCATGAATTGGTCCAAACTTGGCTGTTTAGAGGCTCCCTCCACCATGAATTGGTCCAAACTGGGGTGGTTAGAGGCTCCCTCCACCATTAATTGGTCCAAACTGGGCTGGTTAGAGGCTCCCTCCACCATTAATTGGTCCAAACTGGGCTGGTTAGAGGCTCCCTCCACCATGAATTTGCCCAAACTGGGCTGTTTAGAGGCTCCCTCCACCATGAATTTGCCCAAACTGGGCTGGTTAGAGGCTCCCTCCACCATGAATTGGTCCAAACTGGGGTTTTTAGAGGCTCCCTCCACCATGAATTGGTCCAAACTTGGCTGTTTAGAGGCTCCCTCCACCATGAATTGGTCCAAACTGGGGTGGTTAGAGGCTCCCTCCACCATTAATTGGTCCAAACTGGGCTGGTTAGAGGCTCCCTCCACCATTAATTGGTCCAAACTGGGCTGGTTAGAGGCTCCCTCCACCATGAATTTGCCCAAACTGGGCTGTTTAGAGGCTCCCTCCACCATGAATTTGCCCAAACTGGGCTGGTTAGAGGCTCCCTCCACCATGAATTTGCCCAAACTGGGCTGGTTAGAGGCTCCCTCCACCATGAATTGGTCCAAACTGGGGTTTTTAGAGGCTCCCTCCACCATGAATTGGTCCAAACTTGGCTGTTTAGAGGCTCCCTCCACCATGAATTGGTCCAAACTGGGGTGGTTAGAGGCTCCCTCCACCATTAATTGGTCCAAACTGGGCTGGTTAGAGGCTCCCTCCACCATTAATTGGTCCAAACTGGGCTGGTTAGAGGCTCCCTCCACCATTAATTGGTCCAAACTGGGCTGGTTAGAGGCTCCCTCCACCATTAATTGGTCCAAACTGGGCTGGTTAGAGGCTCCCTCCACCATGAATTTGCCCAAACTGGGCTGTTTAGAGGCTCCCTCCACCATGAATTTGCCCAAACTGGGCTGTTTAGAGTCTCCCTCCACCATGAATTGGTCCAAACTGGGTTTTTTAGAGGCTCCCTCCACCATGAATTGGTCCAAACTGGGCTGTTTAGAGGCTCCCTCCACCATGAATTTGCCCAAACTGGGCTGTTTAGCGGCTCCCTCCACCATTAATTGGTCCAAACTGGGCTGGTTAGAGGCTCCCTCCACCATGAATTTGCCCAAACTGGGCTGGTTAGAGGCTCCCTCCACCATGAATTGGTCCAAACTGGGGTTTTTAGAGGCTCCCTCCACCATGAATTGGTCCAAACTTGGCTGTTTAGAGGCTCCCTCCACCATGAATTGGTCCAAACTGGGGTGGTTAGAGGCTCCCTCCACCATTAATTGGTCCAAACTGGGCTGGTTAGAGGCTCCCTCCACCATTAATTGGTCCAAACTGGGCTGGTTAGAGGCTCCCTCCACCATTAATTGGTCCAAACTGGGCTGGTTAGAGGCTCCCTCCACCATTAATTGGTCCAAACTGGGCTGGTTAGAGGCTCCCTCCACCATGAATTGGTCCAAACTGGGCTGTTTAGAGGCTCCCTCCACCATGAATTTGCCCAAACTGGGCTGGTTAGAGGCTCCCTCCACCATGAATTGGTCCAAACTGGGGTGGTTAGAGGCTCCCTCCACCATTAATTGGTCCAAACTGGGCTGGTTAGAGGCTCCCTCCACCATTAATTGGTCCAAACTGGGCTGGTTAGAGGCTCCCTCCACCATGAATTGGTCCAAACTGGGGTTTTTAGAGGCTCCCTCCACCATGAATTGGTCCAAACTTGGCTGTTTAGCGGCTCCCTCCACCATTAATTGGTCCAAACTGGGCTGGTTAGAGGCTCCCTCCACCATGAATTTGCCCAAACTGGGCTGGTTAGAGGCTCCCTCCACCATGAATTGGTCCAAACTGGGGTTTTTAGAGGCTCCCTCCACCATGAATTGGTCCAAACTGGGCTGGTTAGAGGCTCCCTCCACCATTAATTGGTCCAAACTGGGCTGGTTAGAGGCTCCCTCCACCATGAATTGGTCCAAACTGGGGTTTTTAGAGGCTCCCTCCACCATGAATTGGTCCAAACTTGGCTGTTTAGAGGCTCCCTCCACCATGAATTGGTCCAAACTGGGGTGGTTAGAGGCTCCCTCCACCATTAATTGGTCCAAACTGGGCTGGTTAGAGGCTCCCTCCACCATTAATTGGTCCAAACTGGGCTGGTTAGAGGCTCCCTCCACCATGAATTTGCCCAAACTGGGCTGGTTAGAGGCTCCCTCCACCATGAATTGGTCCAAACTGGGTTTTTTAGAGGCTCCCTCCACCATGAATTTGCCCAAACTGGGCTGGTTAGAGGCTCCCTCCACCATGAATTGGTCCAAACTGGGGTTTTTAGAGGCTCCCTCCACCATGAATTTGCCCAAACTGGGGTGTTTAGAGGCTCCCTCCACCATGAATTTGCCCAAACTCTGCTGGTTAGAGGCTCAATCCACCCTGATTTTCAAAACAAATGTTGGTGCCAACCTCAACTTACTACAAGGGCCAAATTCACTGCTGGTGACAAGCTCTCCTCACTGCAAGTGCCAAATCCACATGTTTCAAGGTGTTTTCCTACTGTCAGAGAGGTGGTATTGAGTGTGTAAAGTGTGTAGTTGTTAGGCTGTGATGTTGGGGTAATAGAGGGTCTTTGGTGTGTTAGATGCCCCCAGACATGCTTCCCCTGCTGTCCCAGTGTCATTCCAGAGGTGTTGGCATCATTTCCTGGGGTGTCATAGTGGACTTGGTGACCCTCCAGACACGGATTTGGGTTTCCCCCTTAACGAGTATATGTTCCCCATAGACTATAATGGGGTTCGAAACCCGTTCGAACACACGAACATTGAGCGGCTGTTCGAATCGAATTTCGAACCTCGAACATTTTAGTGTTCGCTCATCTCTAATCATGTACAATATATCTGTGAGATCTACTGAAAGTCTAATGAAGAACATGTATAAAATAACTCAACACATTTTTGTGATTTTTTTTTCATTCTTATTTTAAATTTTTGTGAATTTCGCTGCTCATTATGACATGTTCTTATCTGACAACACGAGAAATCTGATGGTCAGACATTCTATAGAAGTAATACAAAAACATTACACACATATACAGTGGAGGAAAAAAGTATGTGACCCCCTTGCTGATTTTGTAAGTTTGCCCACTGACATAGACATGAATGGTCTATAATTTTAATGGTTGGTAGGGGGTCACATACTTATTTCTCTCTACAAAATGCAAATAAATTTATAACATTTGTATGATGTAATGTTTCTGGATCTATTTTTTGATATTCTATCTCTCACTGTTGCAATTAACTGACCCTTAAACTTATAGACTGTTCATGTCTTTGTCAGTGGGCGAACTTACAAAATCAGCGAGGGGTCAAATAATCATTTCCATCACTGTACACAGCATATACATTCATATTACACACACATATACATTACACTCACATGCACATTACACACACATATACATTACACTCACATGCACATTACACACATATATACATTACACTCACATGCACATTACACTCACATTCACATTACACACATATATACATTACACTCACATTCACATTACACACACATTCACATTACACACATATATACATTACACTCACATGCACATTACACACACATATACATTACACTCACATGCGCATTACACACATATATACATTACACTCACATTCACATTACACACACATTCACATTACACACATATATATAATTACACTCACATTCACATTACACACACATATACATTACACTCACATTCACATTACACACACATATACATTACACTCACATTCACATTACACACACATATACATTACACTCACATGCACATCACATACATATACACATACACATGTATACACACATCCAGCGTATATAAAGATGACTCATCTATGCACACATGTTGTATTCATCCAGACGGGTCTCAGCCTTGAATTTCTTTAAAGCTTCCTCTTCCTTTTTGTCTCAATGGCTTTAAAAAATACTACAGGAAATGTTCTAACAATTGGAGGTGTCTTGGCTGTGACTCATTTCAGGGAAGTTGTGGGGGGTAAGTAGGGGCTACGTATAATTAGGTGCTGACGTCACATTCAGAGACAAGGAAGGGATTCCAGTCCTACCACCCATTTGTCTGATAACGTGAATTGATCAACTCATCGAGTCAGATGTCACCAGTTCAGCATGATGGTGGTGGAGTGATGGTGTTTCGTGGAATGTTTTCTTGACACAACCTGGGTCCTCTGATACCTGCGTATGTCACAGTGATTGATGTGATTCTGAAGACCAATGCTCTACTAGATCTGTATATTTTAGGCTAAGGTCCCACATAGCGGACAGCAGCAAAAAGCGCTGCAAGAAAAAACATAAAGGCAACGCATCAGGGTTTTTCCTGCAGTGCTTTTCACAGAAAGTCTCTAGAGGTTTTCTCTGCGAACTTTTGGCTTCAATTATACCTAGAATACCTTTCCCTTTGCAAAGACTGTAAAACGCTGTGTTTTTTTGCCTTGGCGTTTCTGCCATGGCCAAACCACAGCGTTTACAGCCCAGCCTTAAAGAGGTTTTCTGGATCCGCATGCATTTTTTACACTGCTGACATATTCAAAGGATAAGTCATCAGTATTTAATCTATGGGTGTCTGACACCTGGAACCAGGGGTGAACCTACCCCTGTCGCCGCCCTAGGCGAACGACAGAAAGCCGCCCCCCCTCCCCCCGAGGAGGAGGCAGAGCGGAGGGGGCGTTGCGGAGAGAAGGGGCGGAGCGATGCGAAGGGGGCGGGGCTTAGCACCGTTCGCAGGTAGAGAGCAGGCACGGAGAGGACCTGCTCTCTGCCTGAGCGTGAGAGGAGGCTGCTGGAGCAGCGCTGCTCCAGTGGCCTCCCCAATCCACCGCTCGGTGCTAAGCCAGTCCAGGACAGCTTGTCCTGGACTGGCTTAGGTAAGCAAAAATGCCGCCCTCCCTGGCATAGCGCCGCCTGAAGCGGTCGCTTCAGGTCGCCTCATGGGAGGTGCGGCGCTGCCTGGAACCCATACTGATCCGCTGGAACTGCTGCCCTATCTACCTGCGTCCCGCGTCATGTGACGTCTGGACACCATTGAAGATGGCTGACACCACCGAGGACTGCAGTGGAGCCGGGGATAGGTGAGTGACAGTGTTTTTTATGTTTGTATCCCCTCTTGGTCACCAATTATTATACTCTGGGGTCTGAAAAGATCCTAGAATATAATAATTGCTCATGGGTTTTCATTATGGGGCATAATACTGTGTGCAGGGGCCACTATGGGGCATAGTAATGTGTGCAGGGGCAACTATGGGGAACAATACTGTGTGCAGGGGCCACTATGGGGTATAATACTATGTGCAGGGGCCACTATGGGGCATAATACTGTGTGCAGGGACCACTATGGGGGATAATACTGTGTGCAGGGGCCATTATGGGACATAATACTGTGTGCAGGGGCCACTATGGGGCATAGTAATGTGTGCAGGGGCAACTATGGGGAACAATACTGTGTGCAGGGGCCACTATGGGGTATAATACTATGTGCAGGGGCCACTATGGGGCATAATACTGTGTGCAGGGACCACTATGGGGGATAATACTGTGTGCAGGGGCCATTATGGGACATAATACTGTGTGCAGGGGCCACTATGGGGCATAGTAATGTGTGCAGGGGCAACTATGGGGAACAATACTGTGTGCAGGGGCCACTATGGGGTATAATACTGTGTGCAGGGACCACTATGGGGGATAATACTTTGTGCAGGGGCCATATGGGGCATAGTAATGTGTGCAGGGGCAACTATGGGGAACAATACTGTGTGCAGGGGCCACTATGGGGCATAATACTGTGTGCAGGGACCACTATGGGGGATAATACTTTGTGCAGGGGCCATATGGGGCATAGTAATGTGTGCAGGGGCAACTATGGGGAACAATACTGTGTGCAGGGGCCACTATGGGACATAATACTGTGTGGAGGGGTCACCATGAGGCATAATACTGTGTGCAGGGGCCACTATGGGACATAATACTGTGTGCAGGGGCCACTATGGGACATAATACTGTGTGCAGGGGCCACTATGGGACATAATACTGTGTGCAGGGGCCACTATGGGGCATAATACAGTGCACAGGAATGCGCGGGGGGGATGTCGGTCCGTCGAGCATGTCAAAAGTTTACCACGGGGCCCCGCCATTCCTAGTTATGCCACTGGATCTTTGCTACTGTTACACGAATGGTAGTAGACTACATTTGCTCCCCTTCCATTGCTGCAGCTTCTAGTGCCCAGAGGCCAGATCAGCAGATCCCCATAGATCGGTATCAAATATGCATTTGAGGCCAAAAACCCCATAATAATACGGCTTTAAAGGGTTTTTTTACATAAGTTTGAACTTGATGAAACAGACCGCATGTCAATGCATTAAACATGATAACCATGCTATTAAATACCTCTAAAGTGGAAATCCCTTTAAGAATTTTTTAAAATGAGTATAAAAAATTGTTTTTGTTTATTAGTAGATGGAACGAGGATCCAAAATTTGGTCAGGACATGCCTACCTTCAAACAGCTGTGACTACAAGGGAAGCATAAGCATAAAGCAACTGCAGGTCCGGACGGTCACGTCATGTTGTAGCACTAACTACTGTACTCCTAGTCTACCTCCATGTAAGTCATTCCTGCCTTATACTTTACCTGTTGGGTCTGGAGAGGAACTGAGACAGAGGTTAAAATAGCAAAAATGATCATAGACTCTTAAAACTCTCTTACTACTTCTATGCTGATAGTGACCTGGTTCAAAATCTATATCTATAATAACAGCGCTCCAGCAGTCCTGCATCACCCTGACACATACCACCGATCTCCTGCCATAGAGGTTACATGTCACTGTGATATCCAGACCACTGATGGTGCGCCGGTCACATGACAAGACGATACGTCACCAGATCAGCAGCACATACATAGGCTAGTATAGTACCAGGGTGGTTGTGAGCGTTTAATATGTCAAACGTGGCACCTTTTTGGAATATCCATTTTTCACCTTGCAGGAGATATGGGTGCCAATTCTCCGAAAAAAAAGTGACATGTCTTATATGTGTCACAATGGTCCAAAAATATGCCACAACTGTGTTATAAAATGTATCATCCAGTATCCTTCACTGTCATATTAGTAAATCTGGGTCATAATCTCTAATTCCAGACGTGTCCTTTTCTACTTTTTAGAGCAGTGGTTCTTAACCAGGGTTCCATCGATTCCTAGGCCCTATGCACGGTTCATTTTGTCTACCAGTAAAAAAAAAACATAGACCTATGTCTTGAATTTGGAAAATAAAAAATCATATTTGGTTGATCACTAAAGAAGGGTTCGGTGAATGTGCATATGAAACTGGTGGGTTTGGTATCTCAAACAAGGTTAAGAACCACTGTTTTAGAGTAAGATGACCAGCTTTTCAAAAAAAACATGATACTCTGATATCTCTGCTATCTGTGTCTGTGTAACAACTTAGTGGTTGTAATTAGAGATGAGCGAACACTGTTCAGAACAGCCGTTCCGAACAGCACGCTCACAGCACGCTCCCATAGAAATGAATGGAAGCGGCCGTCACGTGGGGGGGGGGGTTAAGCGACCGGCCGCCGGCAAAGCATACGTGCCAGGTGCTTCCATTCATTTCTATGGGAGCGTGCTGTTCGGATTGGCTGATCCGAACAGTGTTCGCTCATCTCTAGTTGTAATGGGAATTCCAACTGTCAAGAGATTTGCAAACATGTTGCATTTTTGAAAAATTTGCATTCTTAGCTAGTTCCTTTGCCGGGAACCTGTTCCCAAGAACTGACATAATAGTAGATCATGAGCATGGCAGCTACTCACTAGCTGAGGCGGTGTTATTGGGAGGGGGATATTAGCCATAACATGCAGCTGACATCCTCCTGTAATGGCTGTGATCGGAGAAAACAATGATCAAGGACATTTATACACTTATACAGTCATTGCCAAAAGTTTTGAGAATTATACAAATATTAATTTTTACAAAGTCTACTGCTTCAGTTTTTCTAATGGCAATTTGCATATACTCCAGAATGTTATAAAGAGTGATCAGCTTAACAGCAATTACTTGCAAAGTCAATATTTGCCTAGAAAATGAACTTTATCCCCCAAAACACATTTCAACATCATTGCAGCCCTGCCTTAAAAGGACCAGCTAACATCATTTCAGTGATTGCTCCATTAACACAGGTGTGGGTGTTGATGAGGACAGGGCTGGAGATCAATCTGTCATGATTAAGTAAGAATGACACCACTGGACACTTTAAAAGTAGGCTGGTGCTTGGCATCATTGTTTCTCTTCTGTTAATCATGGTTATCACTAAAGAAACACGTGCAGTCATCATTGCACTGCACAAAAATGGCCTAACAGGGAAGAGTATCACAGATAGAAAGATTGCACCTCAGTCAACAATCTATTGCATCATCAAGAACTTCAAGGAGAGAGGTTCCATTGTTGGCAAAAAGGCTCCAGGGCGCCCAAGAAAGACCAGCAAGCGCCAGGACCGTCTCTTAAAAGTGTTTCAGCTGCAGGATTGGGCTACCAGCAGTGCAGAGCTTGCTCAGGAATGGCAGCAGGCAGGTGTGAGTGCATCTGCACGCACTGTGAGGTGGAGACTCTTGGAGCAAGGCCTGGTCTCAAGGAGGGCAGAAAAAGAAGCCACTTCTCTCCAGAAAAAACATCAGGGACCAACTGATATTCTGCAAAACGTACAGGGAGTGGACTGCTGAGGACTGGGGTAAAGTCATTTTCTCTGATGAATCCCCTTTTCGATTGTTTGGGACATCTGGAAAACAGCTTATTCGGAGAAGACAAGGTCAGAAGGCCACTTCAGAATAGTCCAATGTTTTCCTCTTAGCCACTCTTGTGTGTTTTTAGCTGTGTTTTGGGTCATTATCCTGTTACAAGACCCATGACCTGTGACTGAGACGAAGCTTTCTGACACTGGACAGCACATTTCTCTCTAGAATCCCTTGATAGTCTTGAGATTTCATTGGACCCTGCACAGATTCAAGACACCCTGGGCCAGATGCGGCAAAGCAGAACATAACAGAGCCTCCTCCATGTGTCACAGTAGGGACATTGTTCTTTTCAAGATAGGCTTCATTTTTCCATCTGTGAACATAGAGCTGATGTGCCTTGCCAAAAAGTTTGATATTTGTCTCCTCTGTCCATAGGACATTCTCCCAGAAGCTTTGTGGCTGTCAACAATTTTTATTTATTATTGCTATTGTCAGAATCAAGTTATTTCTGTAACTATTGTGGGTTTTTCTCTCATTAAACAAGGGGGACCAACAATTTTGTCCACGTGTGTAGGTGCCTCTAAGGGGTCTCTGTGTGTTTGTAATGTAATATAAATGGGTGCTGATGCATTGCCATGGTGAGGGGAGGTCTACTGAAGGCCCGATGTCACCTTCACAAGCCTCACTATAAAACTTAGTGTTTATTTTTGGGTTTATACCATTTGTCTGTGTTTTGATGTTTTTATAGACGAATATCCACTTTGACATAGAACTTGTGGTGTACGTGTTATGAAGACCGACCTCTTTTTATTTTTCTCCTTTTCGGTTCTAGTACCAAAACAAAACTCTAAACCCAATGGAGTGACCTGTCCATCCTGCTTAGCTACTAACGCTACCTGGTGTGACACTTCAGATACTATACAATGTACCGGGGATGAGAATATCTGTAGTCTACAGACAACAAACATAACAGGTAACAATTTTTATACACATACTTCACTTGTAACCGTTGACTAAATGTGACTATATTCATTAAATGTATTGTATGTTGGGCAAACCCAACGATTTTGGTAGGACCTGAGTATTTAATGTGCATGGAGATCTCCTGACATTCCCTGGCATTATCTTGTTAGATTTTACATGCTGTCCACAAGTGCTTTTTGGAACGTTCCATAAGATTCCTTGGGAACTTGAATCCGAGAGAATGACCCAAGTGGCATTTGTATATTCATGAAATGTTGAGATTCTTGGCATTGGAACATCCTCCATGGTCTGCCGTGATTTTATAAAGAATTTTGTAAAAAGTGGTGAGCAGAGAGACAGAGGAACCAATGAGATGTATGTTGGGGTCAAGAATGGCCCCATGTGCCAAAGATGTTCCACATTAATACCTATCCACATCACAAAATTGGGGTAAATGGGTTACTAATTTCCACCCACTGTATAAGTTTTAGACAGTTTGGGCAGTTTGAAACTTCTCTGGATCTCTAATGTAGAAATATCTTACATGTACCTTACACATCCTATTAGTTGACTTAGTGTATGGCAGAAAAATGGATCAAAAGTTGGGGCACCATGTGACAATTTTGGCCACATCCTCTTCACATGAAGACATGCCCCATTTCTGCAAAACCACACTCACTTTTGTATGTGCCATTAAAGTTGTCTGAAAAGTTCCTATAACACTTGGTAAATGTAGAGCAAGGCATGTTAGAAAGTTGTTGGCCAAATGTACATCAGAATTCTGGCACATTGGGGCAGATTTATTAAAAATCGTGTTTCGAACCCCAATCTTAACAAAGGCCCTGACAGGCTCCAGAAATAAGGTGCGAGATCATGCGTCAGAATTATGGTTGAGCCGATCTTGACTTTTCAGGATCGATTTTAAAATCCGATTTCCGATCATTTTTCATTCGAACCCAATCTATATCTCAATTCCGATCCCAATGTAAGTGAATGGGATTTTTTTATTAATCGGAGACCGGATTTTAAAAACAATCCTATTCACTATACAGCATGGAATCTAAGAATTGAACGCTTTAATTGTTAGAATCCATGCTGTGTAGTGAATCGCTGAGTAGCCAGAGGATTTTTTTTTTAATCCTCTGGCTACTTAGTCCCCCTGGTGTCCACTTACCTGCAGAGATGGCTGCTCCGGTGCCTGATGTTCTTCTTCGCCTCGTTGCGGCTCCACGCTGCTCTTCTCGCCTCGCTGCCCCCTGCCTCCCAGATTAGGAGAGTGTGGGCAGGTTAGGAGAGTGTGGGCGGGTACTGGGAGGGGAGACGTCATGTCTCCCCGCCCTGTACCCACCCACACTCTCCTAAGCCACAAGCCCCGCCTTCCTAGCTCTTTAAACACTAACCTGGATGGCGGCGGCAGCGAGGAGAGAAGAGCAGCGTGGAGCGGCAGCGAGACGAAGAAGAAGGAAAACACCGGACACCGGAGCAGCCATCTCTGGAGGTAAGTAGCTACTAGAGATGTTAGTTTAGTCTCCTATTAGAATAAATGGAGGCAGCCAGCTCGCAGGGGGTTAAGGCTGTGTGCCGGCTGCTTCCATTCATTCTTATGGAACGGCAGCGGAGCCTTCATGCTAAGTATACACTCCACTCAGAATGAGCAGAGCGTATACTCAGTGTGAATGCTAAGCAAAGCATTGTGGGAAATAGTACCAATCTCGATCCCACCTAAAAAGATTGTGTTCGGAATTCCGATTGCGATCGTGAATTCCGATTGCGATCTTTTCCGAACACGATCGCTCAACCCTAGTCAGAATGGACATCTACATCATGTAGGAACTAGTATGGATTTCCATTATAACTCACACCACAACTTATCATAAATAGGTCAGGCCAAGGTCCCTGTCCTGGCCCTTTTTTCCCTGGCATGGGGAATTGACATCAGCCTCATGGGGTTCTCGTTCTTCTGGATCAACACTTTTGGGTTATAGGTTGGACTTGATGGACTTGCGTCTTCATTTAACCTCATTTAATATATTACTATGTAATGCAATCTCCATGATGAATATATCGGTCCCTGAACTGCCCCTCGCTCAGGATGAATTTGTTATAGAGTTTTATAAGGTTCATGACCTCCATAGTTGCTATGGCCAACAAAGTCAGCGCTTATTTGGGACAAACTTCATATCTAAGGCCTAATATGTTGCTAAATGATGTCATTTTGTCTGTCTTTGCAGGATCACTCTCAGTCTTAGCAGCCATGCGAGGATGCACAACAAAATCCCTCTGTGATCATGGCAGCCAGTCCACCGATGCTGGCGAATTATCCATTGAAATTAAGTTTATCTGCACCGGCGGTGGCCTCACTATCCATAAAGTCGTCCTGACTCCAACCATTGTGTGTCTTCTACTGCTGAAATTCTTCTTCTAATATTCTTGGATGAATATGGTCAACATAAGTGATAAATCTGTACAGGAGAGAATATTATTATATTGTTCCTTCCATTCTAAATAAACTCTGATTGGAAAATATCAAGTACAGAGGGAATACAATGTATATTTAATGCATCTATTGCATTTTTTTTGGTCATTTTTGTTCTGCTTTACATTGGCAGGTACAGTCCTTGAGCTCTGCACTGGATATTGGTCATATTTCCTAGACTTAACCCTGAGCCAGGAATTGGACTCCCGTCATAGTCATCGTTGATGCTAGAAGTCCCCGATCCCCAATGGCTTTACTTTCTCATACTAATTACAATATAGAACAGTAGAGCTGGGAGGACTTTTGTCTCTCGTACTGAATGGAGTGAAAGTTGGGCAGCACATATACGTCTGCATTCATTTCAGACACTGCAGACGAATTAAACAGTCCTATATGCACTTGAGAAAGGGCTAGTGCCTGAAACGCGTAGTGCCTTGTCAATAAAGGTTCTGGAAGAATGTATGTCCAGCTGGTTTGTGCGCGCCTTATCCCACTCCTCTGCTACCTGATTGGTCTTGGACTTTGAGGGCCACCTGTACGTTTCATTTCAATGGGATCACTGAAGATAGCCAAAGTACGGCATCAGTCTGAGTGGTCCCATTGATAGGGAATAAGTTGTTTTGTGGGAAACCCATTTAAATTAATATAAAGAAAATGCTCACTATTAAGATCAATGCACACAGAGTTTTTTGGCGAGGATTTTGAGGCTGAATCTTTCTCAAAATCTGCCTCCAAAAAAAACCTCCCAATAGAGTTCTAATGGCCAAAACTCTGTGCACTGACCCTTAAAAGTGTTGTCCAGGAAATTGTAATTTACTTACCTAGTCCAGGGATTGGTGATGATGTTCTCATGGATTATGGCCACATCGCTACTGCTGATCACAATCATGTGATCCACAGCAACATTTCACACCCCGGTTCTCTTCCACACCCTACTCCTTTAGGGTAAATTCACACAGAGTTTTCTGGACAGGGTTTTGAGGCCGTATCTGCTTCAAAACCCTGACCAAAAAGACACCTCCCATTGAACTCAATGGCAGCCATTCAGGTCTTGTTTCCAGGAGCCGTTTCTTCCGGTTCCCGGAAAAAAAGGAGCGAGGTGCTCATTCTTCAGGTGGCCTCGAGATTTGGCCTGAAGACATTCCCTCCACCGGGCTAGGCCCATTCATACAGTTCAGAAACTGTACAGGAATTAAACACTCCATTAAGTGACACCAAACCAGAACCCAGAAAAAAAAAATTACAGGGAAGATCAGAAACTGGAGAATAATCGTCCCAACAAAGGGTCAAAACCAGAAGAGGTCATCAGAGGCAGAATCAGGAGACAAGAGTGGTATCCAATAGAAAGTCTAGAATCCGAATGGCTACATCAGTAGTAGAATCAGCAAACAAAGAGCCAGAAAACAAGTCAAGAGTCAAAACATTAATCCAAGTCACACATTCAGGTTTAGAGCCAAATTAGGAAACTAAATTAGTAAGCAACCTGGGTCATGAGGGAGCGGTCTTATAAAGCACTACTCAGCTGGTAATTGGATAAGCCCAGGGAACTTTAGAAACTGCAGAAGCTTCTTATGTTGACACGGTATGCTTAAAGGTATTGCAGCTGACTTGCGAATCCTGACACCAGAGTAATAATAATTACTGGACACTCAGAAGAGGTGCGGAAAGACACAGAGGAGGGATAAGAAAGGACAAGTCTGAATTAAAATGAAAATATGAGAAAAGTCAACTCTTTTTGAACTACATTTCACCAAATGCTGTTAGCAAAGCAGAAAAAAAGCTCAAGCAAGATGGCCGACCCCATAATCATGTACAGAAATAGAATTTAAAAAAAAATCTACAACCAGAAAATAAAAACAGATTTAAAAAGTAAATTTAAAAAAAAAAAATTCCAGCACACCCTCACCAAAGAATTTCAATGTGGTTGAGGTCTGTCGCTTTACAGGGCCATTGGGGCACCTTGATTTTTTTCTTTTCTGCCATTCTGTTGTATATTTTCTGATGTACTTGGGATCAATATCCTGTTCCTTACCCTTAACGTTAGCTACAGTCCTATGAAAAAGTTTGTGCCCCCCTATTAATCTTAATCATTTTTAGTTATAAATATTTTGGTGTTTGCAGCTGCCATGTCAGTTTGATCTATCTAATAACTGATGGACACAGTAATATTTCAGGATTGAAGTGAGGTTTATTGTACTAACAGAAAATGTGCAATATGCATGAAACCAAAATTTGACCAGTGCAAAAGTCTGGGCACCTCAACAGAAAAGTGACATTAATATTTAGTAGATCCTCCTTTTGCCTCTAGTCGCTTCCTGTAGCTTTTAATCAGTTCCTGGATCCTGGATGAAGGGATTTTGGACCATTCCGCTTTACAAAACAATTCAAGTTCGAATTTTTCCATTCGAATAGCGAGCAGTATTCGATCGAGTACGAGTATTTCGAATACCGTAGTATTCGATCGAATACTACTCGCTTATCTCTAGACACTACTGTATATACAGTCTGCTCCTCCTGTATAACCTGCCACTCAATGGTAAATCTGGGTATAAGAGTCTTCTGTAATGAAGGTCATTCACAGAACAGAAAACATGAAGACTTTTAGCTGTGAGGAAAGTTACGGTTGTTTCTTCTTTTTTTTTTTTTTTTTGTATGAGAACAAGAACAATTCCAGAATGACTAGGCAAGCAATAAAAAACAGAAGTTGTGGTTTTCCAAAAGTTCATTAAAATAGAGCAATAGCTTCAGTGTGGCCTGTGTAATATGTCCCAGCTATGACATGTACTAGACGTGACCTCAGTGAGGGGCAACACGGTGGCTCAGTGGTTAGCACTGTAGCCTTGCAGCGCTGGAGTCCTGGATTCAAACCCCGCCAGGAATAACATCTGCAAGGAGTTTGTATGTTCTCCCCGTGTTTGCGTGGATTTCCTCCCATTCTACAAAAAAGACATACTGATAGGAAAAAAAAGTACGTTGTGATCCCTATATGGGGCTCAATATCTACAAAGAAAAAAGAAAAATAAGTGATGTCAGTGATGTTCATAATAAGTCTTCCAACTGGATTATGGTCTTTGGATGTCACCAGGAAATTCTGCACGGTGGTCCCTGCTCTTCTCTTTCTGGTGTAAGCATACAGAGCACCATGTTCATATTGATAAGTTTCCTTTAAGTTTTGAATTGTTACTTAATTATTGATACATTATTTTAAATAACTTAATGTAATTCTTCAGAACCGCTGCAGCATGGGAGAAGTCTTGGGGATGGTAGTGAGAAATCTTGATCATAAAAGATAATGGGTGCTCAGTCATTCACAGAATAGAGAATTTGTTGTAAGTGATGTTGCGGTTGGTTTTCTGGTTCGAGAATAAGAACAATTCTGCAAAGCCCAGACGATCACTTTAAAAAAAGAAGTTGTGGTTAACATGTATATGTGTATGTGTGTGTGTGTATACACGTAGTTTTTCAACAGACGCCTGAAATAGAATCTACAGGATGTAGCAACTGTACAAATGAAAATAAATAAATAAATTTTTAGAAAAATAATATTGGTCTGGATCTGGAAAATCTTTTTATTCTCCTACGAGGCTAAAACTCCAGCCCATTGAGTCTCCAGTCTAATAGTCCAGTCCAGTATAATCCTCCTACAGTCACCCGTAAATTATATGTCCCCCCTCTATCTATCCCCATGTTTCATATACACCCTTCATCTGCCCCCAGTTTCATGTCCCCCCTCCATCTCTGCTCCCAGTTTCATGTCCCCTCCATTTCTGTCCCCAGATTCATGTCCCCCATTTCTGCCCAGTTTCATGTCCCCCATCTCTACCCCCAGATTCATGCCCCCCATCTCTGCCCCAGTTTCAAGTCACCCCATCTCTGCCCCCAGATTCATGTCCCCCATCTCTGCCCCCAGATTCATGTCCCCCCATCTCTGCCCCAGATTCATGTCCCCCCATCTCTGCCCCAGATTCATGTCCCCCATCTCTGCCCCCAGATTCATGTCCCCACATCTCTGCCCCCAGATTCATGTCCCCCATCTCTGCCCCAGATTCATGTCCCTCCATCTCTGCCCCAGATTCATGTCCCTCCATCTCTGCCCCAGATTCATGTCCCTCCATCTCTGCCCCCAGATTCATGTACCCCCCATCTCTGTCCCCAGATTCATGTCCCCCCATCTCTGCCCCCAGTGTCATGCCATCCTCTCCTTCATCTGCCCCCAGTTTCACATTCCACCTCAGTGTACACATTAAACTTACCTTCTCCTCGCTCCCTCGCCGCTCTCTGCGCGCCTCTCTCTCTCGCACACAGTTGTAGGCGCGATGTGACGTCATCACATCGCGTCTACACAGCCAGTAGCCGGGAGTGCAGCGGTGAAGCAAGAAGCTGAGCTGTGACAGCTCCTTGCTTTAGCCGCGTATGTGTTCAACTCAGATCTGCGTCCTCTGGAGGCAGATCTAAGTTGAAATCCGGACATACCTCCCTCCAACTGGGACCGCGGGACATGTCACCGAAATCGTGCTATCATATAACATCAATATCATGACAGAGTGGTCTTTTTTGCTATTTCTATCCTAGTTGTATTGATTTGATGCCATCTAGTGTCTTTGATGTGAATCTGACAATGGTTTTCTGTCCTATTGGTCAGAGCTTGGTTGTAGGTGGACAGAATTGCAGTTTATACAGACTGAATCATATCTAGCTCCTTTTTTTCCGTGGTACAGACTGAGGATTTGCCTGGTGTTTTAGGTTCCACTCTGACCTAAAGACCATGTCTAAACTTTAAGGTCGGGGCCCCACGGGTCGGAAACGCCGTGATTTGCCTGTGGTAGAAACACTGTGGGAAAAATCGCTGCATTTTACAGTCACTGCAAAGTGGATAGGATTCTCGCTACTCTCATGCTGACTTTGCGGTAAAAACTGTGGCACGGACATGCCGCGATTTCAAAAACTAGCGTGATTTTGCAAATCGCAGCGTGTCAATTATATCTATGGAAATGCCAATGGTTTTCTGAACTTTCTGTGGGAAGAACCACGATGCCTGGCTGCCGCAGTTTTTTCCGCAGCACTTTATAGCCGCTGGTCGTCCCATGGGGGCTTAGCCTAACATCAAAAATCTTATTTGAATTTGCTAGAATTTAAAATTTGGGGGAAAATTGAAGCAAATCTGTTTTGTGCTGGAGCAATTCTCCATCTCTACGTATGTTACTATGAACCAATTTCAAAAAGCGATAATGACATTAAGACAGAGAAAGACAGTTACATATGAGACAATGGAGCATAAGATATGAATGTCATCACTCCCCACCCCTGGAGTGGCCACCATGACAGTCTGGAAATGACACCGTCAGAGATTCAGAGGCAAATCTACAGCAGAAGAGCTGTAGATTTCTGTGAAAAACGCTTCGGGAAAAAATACATGTGTTTCCGCTTTGGTTTTTTTTATGTTTTTTGCTACGTGAGGCCACAGCCTAAACAGGGTGCTCCTGCCCTCAGGCAATATTCATAGTATCAACCTATCCACAGGGTAGAACATCAGTATCTGATCAATAGGGGTCCAATACCCTGAACCACCGATGATCAGCCGTTTCAGGTACTGGACACTATACAAGGTCTCAGGACTTCTTCATCCATACCCTGTAAAACCTCTCACGACACCAGAACCACTGGGTGGTATAAAACCAAAGGCAAGGTTATCTGAAGCCCCTTCCTTATTGGTACACAGAACTTTGGCGACACAAGCTACTAAGGCGACTTTCATGCCATAATTTTTGCTTCTCAATTTGTTTGGTTTTGTAAAAACATGAACAATTTGGAACATTTCGGCACAACCCATCTCGGGACCAATTGGTTTGGCTGATTACTCCGCTCCAGATTAGGCCCCATTAATGGGCCTAGTTGGGAGTGTCTTCAGGCCGATTGTGAGGCAACGCGGCCTGAAAAATTAGCACCTCGCTTCTTTTCTCTGGGGACAATAAATATATGGAACCAGACGGACACTAAATTGTGCAATGACCATGGGACAGAAACTGGAAAAATCTCACTGACTTCAGCAGCTTCTGTCTCCTGAGGAAGTGCTTGTAACTAGAGAAGAGCGAACACTAAAATGTTCGAGGTTCGAAATTCGATTCGAACAGCCGCTCAATGTTCGTGTGTTCGAATGGGTTTCGAACCCCATTATAGTCTATGGGGAACAGATACTCGTTAAGGGGGAAACCCAAATCCGTGTCTGGAGGGTCACCAAGTCCACTATGACACCCCAGGAAATGATGCCAACACCTCTGGAATGACACTGGGACAGCAGGGGAAGCATGTCTGGGGGCATCTAACACACCAAAGACCCTCTATTACCCCAACATCACAGCCTAACAACTACACACTTTACACACTCAATACCACCTCTCTGACAGTAGGAAAACACCTTGAAACATGTGTATTTGGCACTTGCAGTGAGGAGAGCTTGTCACCAGCAGTGAATTTGGCCCTTGTAGTAAGTTGAGGTTGGCACCAATATTTGTTTTGAAAATCAGGGTGGATTGAGCCTCTAACCAGCAGAGTTTGGGCAAATTCATGGTGGAGGGAGCCTCTAAACACCCCAGTTTGGGCAAATTCATGGTGGAGGGAGCCTCTAAAAACCCCAGTTTGGACCAATTCATGGTGGAGGGAGCCTCTAACCAGCCCAGTTTGGGCAAATTCATGGTGGAGGGAGCCTCTAAAAAACCCAGTTTGGACCAATTCATGGTGGAGGGAGCCTCTAACCAGCCCAGTTTGGGCAAATTCATGGTGGAGGGAGCCTCTAAACAGCCCAGTTTGGGCAAATTCATGGTGGAGGGAGCCTCTAAACAGCCCAGTTTGGACCAATTCATGGTGGAGGGAGCCTCTAAAAAACCCAGTTTGGACCAATTCATGGTGGAGGGAGCCTCTAAACAGCCCAGTTTGGGCAAATTCATGGTGGAGGGAGCCTCTAACCAGCCCAGTTTGGACCAATTAATGGTGGAGGGAGCCTCTAAACAGCCAAGTTTTGGGAAATTCATGGTGGAGGGAGCCTCTAACCAGCCCAGTTTGGACCAATTCATGGTGGAGGGAGCCTCTAACCAGCCCAGTTTGGGCAAATTCATGGTGGAGGGAGCCTCTAAACAGCCCAGTTTGGACCAATTAATGGTGGAGGGAGCCTCTAACCAGCCCAGTTTGGACCAATTAATGGTGGAGGGAGCCTCTAACCAGCCCAGTTTGGGCAAATTCATGGTGGAGGGAGCCTCTAAAAAACCCATCTTGGACCAATTCATGGTGGAGGGAGCCTCTAACCAGCCCAGTTTGGGCAAATTCATGGTGGAGGGAGCCTCTAAACAGCCCAGTTTGGGCAAATTCATGGTGGAGGGAGCCTCTAAACAGCCCAGTTTGGACCAATTCATGGTGGAGGGAGCCTCTAAAAAACCCAGTTTGGACCAATTCATGGTGGAGGGAGCCTCTAAACAGCCCAGTTTGGGCAAATTCATGGTGGAGGGAGCCTCTAACCAGCCCAGTTTGGACCAATTAATGGTGGAGGGAGCCTCTAAACAGCCAAGTTTTGGGAAATTCATGGTGGAGGGAGCCCCTAAAAACCCCAGTTTGGACCAATTCATGGTGGAGGGAGCCTCTAAACAGCCCAGTTTGGGCAAATTCATGGTGGAGGGAGCCTCTAAAAAACCCAGTTTGGACCAATTCATGGTGGAGGGAGCCTCTAACCAGCCCAGTTTGGACCAATTAATGGTGGAGGGAGCCTCTAAACAGCCAAGTTTGGACCAATTCATGGTGGAGGGAGCCTCTAAAAAACCCAGTTTGGACCAATTCATGGTGGAGGGAGCCTCTAACCAGCCCAGTTTGGGCAAATTCATGGTGGAGGGAGCCTCTAAACAGCCCAGTTTGGACCAATTCATGGTGGAGGGAGCCTCTAACCAGCCCAGTTTGGGCAAATTCATGGTGGAGGGAGCCTCTAAAAAACCCAGTTTGGACCAATTCATGGTGGAGGGAGCCTCTAACCAGCCCAGTTTGGGCAAATTCATGGTGGAGGGAGCCTCTAAACAGCCCAGTTTGGGCAAATTCATGGTGGAGGGAGCCTCTAAACAGCCCAGTTTGGACCAATTCATGGTGGAGGGAGCCTCTAAAAAACCCAGTTTGGACCAATTCATGGTGGAGGGAGCCTCTAAACAGCCCAGTTTGGGCAAATTCATGGTGGAGGGAGCCTCTAACCAGCCCAGTTTGGACCAATTAATGGTGGAGGGAGCCTCTAAACAGCCAAGTTTTGGGAAATTCATGGTGGAGGGAGCCTCTAAACAGCCCAGTTTGGGCAAATTCATGGTGGAGGGAGCCTCTAACCAGCCCAGTTTGGACCAATTAATGGTGGAGGGAGCCTCTAACCAGCCCAGTTTGGGCAAATTCATGGTGGAGGGAGCCTCTAAAAAACCCAGCTTGGACCAATTCATGGTGGAGGGAGCCTCTAACCAGCCCAGTTTGGACCAATTCATGGTGGAGGGAGCCTCTAACCAGCCCAGTTTGGGCAAATTCATGGTGGAGGGAGCCTCTAAAAAACCCAGCTTGGACCAATTCATGGTGGAGGGAGCCTCTAACCAGCCCAGTTTGGGCAAATTCATGGTGGAGGGAGCCTCTAAACAGCCCAGTTTGGGCAAATTCATGGTGGAGGGAGCCTCTAAACAGCCCAGTTTGGACCAATTCATGGTGGAGGGAGCCTCTAAAAACCCCAATTTGGACCAATTCATGGTGGAGGGAGCCTCTAAACAGCCCAGTTTGGGCAAATTCATGGTGGAGGGAGCCTCTAAAAACCCCAGTTTGGACCAATTCATGGTGGAGGGAGCCTCTAAACAGCCAAGTTTTGGGAAATTCATGGTGGAGGGAGCCCCTAAAAACCCCAGTTTGGACCAATTCATGGTGGAGGGAGCCTCTAAACAGCCCAGTTTGGGCAAATTCATGGTGGAGGGAGCCTCTAAACAGCCCAGTTTGGACCAATTAATGGTGGAGGGAGCCTCTAACCAGCCCAGTTTGGACCAATTAATGGTGGAGGGAGCCTCTAACCAGCCCAGTTTGGGCAAATTCATGGTGGAGGGAGCCTCTAAAAAACCCAGCTTGGACCAATTCATGGTGGAGGGAGCCTCTAACCAGCCCAGTTTGGGCAAATTCATGGTGGAGGGAGCCTCTAAACAGCCCAGTTTGGGCAAATTCATGGTGGAGGGAGCCTCTAAACAGCCCAGTTTGGACCAATTCATGGTGGAGGGAGCCTCTAAAAAACCCAGTTTGGACCAATTCATGGTGGAGGGAGCCTCTAAACAGCCCAGTTTGGGCAAATTCATGGTGGAGGGAGCCTCTAACCAGCCCAGTTTGGACCAATTAATGGTGGAGGGAGCCTCTAAACAGCCAAGTTTTGGGAAATTCATGGTGGAGGGAGCCCCTAAAAACCCCAGTTTGGACCAATTCATGGTGGAGGGAGCCTCTAAACAGCCCAGTTTGGGCAAATTCATGGTGGAGGGAGCCTCTAAAAAACCCAGTTTGGACCAATTCATGGTGGAGGGAGCCTCTAACCAGCCCAGTTTGGACCAATTAATGGTGGAGGGAGCCTCTAAACAGCCAAGTTTGGACCAATTCATGGTGGAGGGAGCCTCTAAAAAACCCAGTTTGGACCAATTCATGGTGGAGGGAGCCTCTAACCAGCCCAGTTTGGGCAAATTCATGGTGGAGGGAGCCTCTAAAAACCCCAGTTTGGACCAATTCATGGTGGAGGGAGCCTCTAACCAGCCCAGTTTGGGCAAATTCATGGTGGAGGGAGCCTCTAAAAAACCCAGTTTGGACCAATTCATGGTGGAGGGAGCCTCTAACCAGCCCAGTTTGGGCAAATTCATGGTGGAGGGAGCCTCTAAACAGCCCAGTTTGGGCAAATTCATGGTGGAGGGAGCCTCTAAACAGCCCAGTTTGGACCAATTCATGGTGGAGGGAGCCTCTAAAAAACCCAGTTTGGACCAATTCATGGTGGAGGGAGCCTCTAAACAGCCCACTTTGGGCAAATTCATGGTGGAGGGAGCCTCTAACCAGCCCAGTTTGGACCAATTAATGGTGGAGGGAGCCTCTAAACAGCCAAGTTTTGGGAAATTCATGGTGGAGGGAGCCTCTAAACAGCCCAGTTTGGGCAAATTCATGGTGGAGGGAGCCTCTAACCAGCCCAGTTTGGACCAATTAATGGTGGAGGGAGCCTCTAAACAGCCAAGTTTGGACCAATTCATGGTGGAGGGAGCCTCTAAAAAACCCAGTTTGGACCAATTCATGGTGGAGGGAGCCTCTAACCAGCCCAGTTTGGGCAAATTCATGGTGGAGGGAGCCTCTAAAAAACCCAGTTTGGACCAATTCATGGTGGAGGGAGCCTCTAACCAGCCCAGTTTGGACCAATTAATGGTGGAGGGAGCCTCTAAACAGCCAAGTTTGGACCAATTCATGGTGGAGGGAGCCTCTAAAAAACCCAGTTTGGACCAATTCATGGTGGAGGGAGCCTCTAACCAGCCCAGTTTGGGCAAATTCATGGTGGAGGGAGCCTCTAAAAACCCCAGTTTGGTTCAATTCATGGTGGAGGGAGCCTCTAACCAGCCCAGTTTGGGCAAATTCATGGTGGAGGGAGCCTCTAAAAAACCCAGCTTGGACCAATTCATGGTGGAGGGAGCCTCCAACCAGCCCAGTTTGGGCAAATTCATGGTGGAGGGAGCCTCTAAACAGCCCAGTTTGGGCAAATTCATGGTGGAGGGAGCCTCTAAACAGCCCAGTTTGGACCAATTCATGGTGAAGGGAGCCTCTAAAAAACCCAGTTTGGACCAATTCATGGTGGAGGGAGCCTCTAAACAGCCCAGTTTGGGCAAATTCATGGTGGAGGGAGCCTCTAACCAGCCCAGTTTGGACCAATTAATGGTGGAGGGAGCCTCTAAACAGCCAAGTTTTGGGAAATTCATGGTGGAGGGAGCCCCTAAAAACCCCAGTTTGGACCAATTCATGGTGGAGGGAGCCTCTAAACAGCCCAGTTTGGGCAAATTCATGGTGGAGGGAGCCTCTAAAAAACCCAGTTTGGACCAATTCATGGTGGAGGGAGCCTCTAACCAGCCCAGTTTGGACCAATTAATGGTGGAGGGAGCCTCTAAACAGCCAAGTTTGGACCAATTCATGGTGGAGGGAGCCTCTAAAAAACCCAGTTTGGACCAATTCATGGTGGAGGGAGCCTCTAAACAGCCCAGTTTGGGCAAATTCATGGTGGAGGGAGCCTCTAAAAACCCCAGTTTGGACCAATTCATGGTGGAGGGAGCCTCTAACCAGCCCAGTTTGGGCAAATTCATGGTGGAGGGAGCCTCTAAACAGCCCAGTTTGGGCAAATTCATGGTGGAGGGAGCCTCTAAACAGCCCAGTTTGGACCAATTCATGGTGGAGGGAGCCTCTAAAAAACCCAGTTTGGACCAATTCATGGTGGAGGGAGCCTCTAAACAGCCCAGTTTGGGCAAATTCATGGTGGAGGGAGCCTCTAACCAGCCCAGTTTGGACCAATTAATGGTGGAGGGAGCCTCTAAACAGCCAAGTTTTGGGAAATTCATGGTGGAGGGAGCCTCTAACCAGCCCAGTTTGGACCAATTAATGGTGGAGGGAGCCTCTAAACAGCCAAGTTTTGGGAAATTCATGGTGGAGGGAGCCCCTAAAAACCCCAGTTTGGACCAATTCATGGTGGAGGGAGCCTCTAAACAGCCCAGTTTGGGCAAATTCATGGTGGAGGGAGCCTCTAACCAGCCCAGTTTGGGCAAATTCATGGTGGAGGGAGCCTCTAAACAGCCCAGTTTGTACCAATTAATGGTGGACGGAGCCTCTAACCAGCCCAGTTTGGACCAATTCATGGTGGAGGGAGCCTCTAACCAGCCCAGTTTGGGCAAATTCATGGTGGAGGGAGCCTCTAAAAAACCCAGTTTGGACCAATTCATGGTGGAGGGAGCCTCTAAACAGCCCAGTTTGGGCAAATTCATGGTGGAGGGAGCCTCTAAACAGCCCAGTTTGGGCAAATTCATGGTGGAGGGAGCCTCTAACCAGCCCAGTTTGGACCAATTAATGGTGGAGGGAGCCTCTAACCAGCCCAGTTTGGACCAATTCATGGTGGAGGGAGCCTCTAAACAGCCCAGTTTGGGCAAATTCATGGTGGAAGGAGCCTCTAACCAGCAGAGTTGTGGGAAAGCAGGGTGGAGGGAGCCTCTAACCAGCAGAGTTGGTGGAAATCAGGGTGGAGGGAGCCTCTAACCAGCAGAGTTGGGGGAAATCATGTTGGAGGGAGCCTAGTATTAGCAGAATTGTGCAACGCTTATGGTGGATGAGTATGAGGATGCGGAGGAATTGGAGAGGTTGAGTACAGACATGGAGTTTCATGTTGGGGTGCTTTACACAGGTGGGCACAAAAATGAAGGCTCTATCCAGTGGTGGTTCATTTTTATCAAAGTGAGCCGGTCGGCACTCTCAGCTGACAGACGGGTGCGCTTGTCAGTGATGATGCCACCGGCTGCACTGAACACCCTCTCAGATAGGACGCTGGCGGCAGGACAGGACAGCACCTCCAAGGCATATAGGGCAAGTTCAAGCCACAGGTCCAACTTCGACACCCAATACGTGTAGGGCGCAGAGGGGTCGGAGAGGACAGGGCTGTGGTCGGAAAGGTATTCCCGCAACATGCGCCTATACTTCTCACGCCTGGTGACACTAGGACCCTCCGTGGCGGCACTTTGGCGAGGGGGTGCCATCAAGGTGTCCCAGACCTTAGACAGTGTGCCCCTCGTTTGTGTGGACCGGTGAGAACTTGGTTGCCTACTGGAGGAACTGCCCTCCCTGCCGCCAACGTCACATGCTGGAAACATCTCCATCATATTCTGCACCAATTGCCTGTGGCAAGCATTGATGCGATTGGCCCTCCCCTCTACCGGAATAAAAGACGAGATGTTGTTTTTATACCGGGGGTCAAGGATAGCAAAGATCCAGTACTGGTTGTCCTCCATGATTTTGACAATACGCTTGTCGGTTGTAAAGCACCCCAACATGAACTCAGCCATGTCTGCCACAGTGTTAGTTGGCATGACTCCTCTGGCCCCACCGGAAAGTTCAATCTCCATTTCCTCCTCATCCTCCATGTCTACCCATCCGCGCTGCAACAATGGGACGATTCGAAGTTGCCCGGAAGCCTCCTGTATCACCATCACATCATCGGACAACTCTTCTTCCTCCTCCTCCTCCTCCTCCTCCTCCTCCATTAAACGCAGTGAAGCGGACAGATGTGTGGACCTACTCTCCAGCTGTGACGGATCGGATGCTATCCCTAACTCCTCTGTGTGATCTGAGTTATCCCTGATGTCAATCAGGGATTCTCTCAGAACACACAAGAGCGGGATTGTAAGGCTCACCATCGCATCCTCAGAGCTCACCCTCCTTGTGGACTCCTCAAAGACCCGTAGGATGTCACAAAGGTCTCTCATCCATGGCCACTCATGGATGTGAAACTGAGGCAGCTGACTTTGTGGCACCCTAGGGTTTTGTAGCTGGTATTCCATCAAAGGTCTCTGCTGCTCAACCACTCTATTCAACATCTGAAACGTTGAGTTCCAGCGTGTGGGGACGTCGCACAAAAGCCGGTGTTGTGGCACATGCAGGCGTTGCTGGAGAGATTTTAAGCTAGCAGCGGCTACTGTCGACTTGCGAAAGTGGGCGCACATGCGCCGCACTTTCACCAGTAGCTCTGGAACATTGGGGTAGCTCTTTAGGAAACGTTGCACCACTAGGTTGAAGACGTGGGCCAGGCATGGAACATGTTGGAGTCCGGCAAGCTCCAGAGCTGCTACCAGGTTCCGGCCGTTATCACAAACGACCATGCCTGGGCCCAGGTGCAGCGGCTCAAACCATATTGCCGTCTCATCGAGGAGGGCATCCCTCACCTCGGAGGCAGTGTGCTGTCTGTCCCTCAAGCTGATCAGCTTCAGCACAGCCTGCTGACGTCTACCAACGCCAGTGCTGCAACGTTTCCAACTCGTAGCTGGGGTCAATCTAACAGCGGAGGAGGAGGCGGTGGCGGAGGAGGAGGCGGTGGCGGAGGAGGAGGCGGTAGAGGAGGAGGAGGAGGGGGGTGTTCTTCTCGTGTCCCTGCCAGGAATGTTAGGCGGGGAGACGAGGTACACCGGGCCAGTTTGGGAAGCAGTCCCAGCCTCAACTACATTCACCCAGTGTGCCGTCAGTGAAATGTAGCGTCCCTGTCCGTATGCACTTGTCCACGCGTCGGTGGTCAAGTGGACCTTTGTGCAAAGCGCGGAACTAAGGGCCCGCCTGATGTTGAGTGACACGTGCTGGTGCAAGGCGGGGACGGCACACCGGGAGAAGTAGTGACGGCTAGGGACGGCATAGCGAGGTGCCGCAGTTGCCATCAGGTCCAGGAAGGCGGGAGTTTCAACAAGCCGGAACGCCAACATCTCCTGGGCCAGCAGTTTAGCGATGTTGGCGTTCAAGGCTTGCGCGTGTGGGTGGTTAGCAGTGTATTTCTGCCGCCGCTCCAATGTCTGAGAGATGGTGGGTTGTTGTAAAGAAGCGCCTGATGGTGCCTTTGATGGTGCAGGAGAAGGAGATAAGACAGGAACAGGGGAGGATGAGGGAGAAGTCAACAAAGTGGCGGAGGCAGATGAAGTGGTGTCCTGGCTCGTCCTCTGGAGTGCATCGCCAGCACAGTCAGCAGTGGCAGTGGCAGAGGCAGAGGCAGTGGCAGAGGCAGTGGCAGTGGCGTGAACGGCAGGCAGCCTTTGTCCTGCCGTTGCTGCCTGCCACTGATTCCAGTGCTTGGATTCCAAATGACGGCGCATTGAAGTGGTGGACAGGTTGCTCTTCTCAGAGCCCCTAATCAATTTCGAGAGGCAAATTGTGCAGACAACACTATATCTGTCCTCGGCGCATTCCTTGAAAAAACTCCACACCTTCGAGAAACGTGCCCTCGAGGTGGGAGTTTTTCGGGGCTGGGTACGAACTGGAACATCTTGGGAGATTCCGGGTGTGGCCTGGCTTCGCCTAAGCTGCTGACCTCTGCCTCTGCCTCTAGCTACCCTTTTTGGTGCTGCACCTGCCTCAACATCCACACTACTTTCCCCGCTTGACATCCCCCCTGTCCAGGTCGGGTCAGTGTCCTCATCATCCACCACTTCCTCTTCCAACTCCTGTCTCATCTCCTCCTCCCGCACAATGCGCCGGTCAACTGGATGCCCTGACGGCAACTGCGTCACATCATCGTCGATGAGGGTGGGTTGCTGGTCATCCACCACCAAATCGAACGGAGATGGAGGAGACTCTAGTGTTTGAGCATCTGGACACAGATGCTCCTCTGTTAGGTTCGTGGAATCGTGACGTGGAGAGGCAGGTTGAGGGACAATGAAAGGAGCGGAGAACAGCTCTGGGGAGCAGGGACAGTTTGGGTTATTGTTCTGTAAAGCTTCGGAATTTTGGGAGGAAGGAAGACAAGACTGTTGGGTAATAGGAGGAGAGGAGGCAGAGTCTGACTGGCTGCTGGACAATGTGCTGTAAGCGTTCTCTGACAGCCATTGCAAGACCTGTTCCTGGTTCTCGGGCCTACTAAGGTTTGTACCCTGCAGTTTAGTTAATGTGGCAAGCAACCCTGGCACTGTGGAGTGGCGCAATGCTTGCTGCCCCACAGGAGTAGGCACGGGACGCCCTGTGGCTTCACTGCTACCTTGCTCCCCAGAACCATTCCCCCGACCTCGCCCACGGCCTCGTCCACGTCCCTTTCCGGGAGCCTTGCGCATTTTGAATTCCTAGTTAGAAATTGGCACTGTATACCAGTAGTAAAAATTGTGGGTGCACGTAACCCCAATATATTCTTTGAATTACCAGTCAGAAACTGGCACTATATGGCAGTAGCAAGAAATGAGGGTATTTATAACCCCAATATATTCTTTGAATTCCCAGTCAGACAATGGCACTGTATACCAGTAGTAAAAATTGTGGGTGCACGTAACCCCAATATATTCTTTGAATTACCAGTCAGAAACTGGCACTATATGGCAGTAGCAAGAAATGAGGGTATTTGTATTCCCAATATATTCTTTGAATTCCCAGTCAGACAATGGCACTGTATACCAGTAGTAAAAATTGTGGGTGCACGTAACCCCAATATATTCTTTGAATTACCAGTCAGAAACTGGCACTATATGGCAGTAGCAAGAAATGAGGGTATTTATAACCCCAATATATTCTTTGAATTCCCAGTCAGACAATGGCACTGTATACCAGTAGTAAAAATTGTGGGTGCACGTAACCCCAATATATTCTTTGAATTACCAGTCAGAAACTGGCACTATATGGCAGTAGCAAGAAATGAGGGTATTTGTATTCCCAATATATTCTTTGAATTCCCAGTCAGACAATGGCACTGTATACCAGTAGTAAAAATTGTGGGTGCACGTAACCCCAATATATTCTTTGAATTACCAGTCAGAAACTGGCACTATATGGCAGTAGCAAGAAATGAGGGTATTTGTATTCCCAATATATTCTTTGAATTCCCAGTCAGACAATGGCACTGTATACCAGTAGTAAAAATTGTGGGTGCACGTAACCCCAATATATTCTTTGAATTCCCAGTCAGACACTGGCACTATATGGCAGTAGCAAGAAATGAGGGTATTTGTATTTCCAATATATTCTTTGAATTCCCAGTCAGACAATGGCACTGTATACCAGTAGTAAAAATTGTGGGTGCACGTAACCCCAATATATTCTTTGAATTCCCAGTCAGACACTGGCACTATATGGCAGTAGCAAGAAATGAGGGTATTTGTATTCCCAATATATTCTTTGAATTCCCAGTCAGACAATGGCACTGTATACCAGTAGTAAAAATTGTGGGTGCACGTAACCCCAATATATTCTTTGAATTACCAGTCAGAAACTGGCACTATATGGCAGTAGCAAGAAATGAGGGTATATGTAACCCCAATATATTCTTTGAATTCCCAGTCAGACAATGGCACTATATGGCAGTAGTAAAAATTGTGGGTGTATATAGCCCCAATTCTATTGCTAGGGGACTTGCAGGGTATTTCTGGGGTGAAGGTGGGGGGGCACACCGTTGGAACGGGTATCGGGGGTATATATCGGGTATACGGGAATACACTGACAGTGTATTCCATTCAGGATCCTGGGAAAGCTGGGTTGCGGCGATTGAGCCCGTCAGTGCCACGTTACACTGACAAGCTTCTCCCTGGAATTTAGCTCTTATAAGAGCTGTTGGTTGTCTTCTCCTTCCTATCCTAGCCTGTCCCTGCCTACCCAGAATCTAAGCCCTAGCTAGCTGGACGGAAACCTCCGTCCTCGGTGAATTGCAAGCTCAGAATGACGCGAACCTGGGCGGCGCTGTTCTTTTAAATTAGAGGTCACATGTTTTCGGCAGCCAATGGGTTTTGCCTACTTTTTTCAACGTCACCGGTGTCGTAGTTCCTGTCCCACCTACCCTGCGCTGTTATTGGAGCAAAAAAGGCGCCAGGGAAGGTGGGAGGGGAATCGAGTAATGGCGCACTTTACCACGCGGTGTTCGATTCGATTCGAACATGCCGAACAGCCTAATATCCGATCGAACATGAGTTTGATAGAACACTGTTCGCTCATCTCTACTTGTAACCACAAAGTCATCAAACAACTGACTATAAGAAGCGATATGGAGGGATTCGCTTCAGACAACGCACCTCGAGGTGTGAAAACCGCTGTATTCTATAATACCTGCAAAGTGGATGGGACCCACACATGGCATTAAAAAAATCTGCAGCAAAAAGGCTTCAAAAACATGTTTTTGAAAATCACATAAGTCAATTATTCTTGTTTTTGTGCCTCATTGGATAGAGATCATGAGATTCTCCTCTTACCGTTTAGATTTGTTATATAAAGTTTCATAGTTTAAAATGTGCCCGCGTTACAATACCAAAAACGGCAAATTCCAATTATCTTTATAGATTAACCCCTTGATTATTTTCATTTTGTGATGAACAGATTTTCATTTCCTTTAATGGATCCTCCCATGTCCCACCCCCCATAAATCTATAAATTGACCTCCCCAGCCAGGGTTTACATCAGACGTTACCACCAGTCTTCAAGAGTTGAACAATGACTTTCCAGATGGTAATTCTGAGCCTTCTCTCAGCTCTTGTAGCTACAGGTAAGTTATTCGGTCCAGGTAAATTATTTGCCTTTTTCTTTTCTTTAATTTTTTATGGATTTGTTATTATTATTATATTATTATTATTATGTTGTTATTGTTATACTTTTTTATTTTATTATACTTTTTATATTATTGTTATTATTCCTATTAATGTACTTCGTTAATACATTATCATAATTTGTTATTTTATCATATTATTTTGTTATTATCGTACTTTTTATATTATTAGACTTTTTATATTATTATTATTATTATTATTATTATTATTATTATTATTTAATATTATATTATCATAATTTGTTATTTTATCATATTATTTTGTTATTATTGTACTTTTTATATTATTAGACTTTTTATATTATTATTATTATTATTATTATTATTATTATTATTATTATATTATCATAATTTGTTATTTTATTATATTATACTATTTTATGTAATTATTATTATTCTTTTTACATTGTTATTATTATTATTATTATTATTATTATTATTATTATTATTACTACTACTATTATTCTTATTCTTTAATATTACATTATCATAATTTATTTTGTTATATTATTTTATTCTATTATACTATTTTATGTTATTATTATACTCTTTACATTATTATTATTATTATTATTATTATTATTATTATTATTATTACTAGTACAATAAGTCACTATAGGGCAGGTTTTACCTTCCTTTTTGTTCACCGTGCAAGATTACTTCTTCCACATCAGTTGATGAATGTGCCGCCTCTCTGATGTCTGTTTAGGTGCCGCTCTCTCGTGTCCGGAGTGTAGATCTGAAACCTCATCTTGTTATGGCAGCAGTGTGACTTGTCCCTCAGACTCTGTGTGTGGATCCAGGTATACAGAAGCCTCTATAGGTGAGTTATAGGATTATATATCATCTTCAAGAGGGATTTTAGTTTTATTTAAAGGGGCTCTATCAGCAAAATCATGCTGATAGAGCCCCACATATGCATGAAGCCTTTAAAAAGGCTATTCAGGCACCGTAAAAGTTATATTAAACTACCCCCCCCCCCCCCGTTTAAAAAAAAACCCTAAAAAAGAATGTGATCTACTTACAGATCATGCACACTGGGTGTGTCTTCTTCTTCATCCACGCCTCTTCTTCCTCCGATGTCCTCCGGTCCTGTCTTCCTCCAGCGCTCGCGAACAACACTGATATAAAAAAAAAATGGCCTGGGCGCTTGCGCAGTAGCATGCGGCTTCTACTACGGCTACTGTGCAGGCGCCCAGGCCATTTTTTTTATATCAGTGTCGTTCGCGAGCGCTGGAGGAAGACAGGACCGGAGGACATCGGAGGAAGAAGAGGCGTGGATGAAGAAGACGGTGCATCCTGAATGCCCGCCCAGTGTGCACAATGCGTAAGTAGATCACATTCTTTTTTAGGGTTTTATTTTAAAACGGGGGGGGGGGGGTAGTTTAATCCGTCCGTTTGTTCTTTTTCATAGAAATTTTTTACTTATTATTCCTTTTGTCAGATTCCAGTTATTTCTGTGACCATTGTGAGTTTTTCTTTCATTAAACTGGGGGGACCAACAATTTTGTCCACGTGTGTCTATGCCGCCCTTACACCAACACTCATTTTTTTGATCTGCTGCTTTTCAAGGAATTTTGCCAAATTTGTTCAAAATGGAGAATGACTTTAATGATTTTGTAAGAAAATGTCTTTATGTTTATTACTAGGCGGAGTTCGGAGCTTGCACAGGACATGCGTTCTTTCAACTGAATGTAACTTCAAGGGCACCCTAAGCCTCCAGCAAAGACATATCCGGGGACATTTGGTGATAGTCACTTCATGTTGTAACACCGATCATTGTACTCCTGAAATTCCTGCTTGTAAGTCGTTCAGTTTTACCTTTTGCTACATTTGTTGTTTTAAGTTTATTAGCAGAAAAATTAGATTCCACATAATTGCACCTTCAATAGTAATAGTGTTGCGCCATTAGGGGGCATTCACACGGAGGAAGTTGGAGGCTTCTGGTTGTCGGGTTGTCGGTTCCCTGGCTCCTGAGTGGTCGCCATCTTTAAACACCCGCCATCTGCCGTACTAGTATGGTGGATGTCAGGAAGAGGTTAAAGGGGTTGCACAGTAATTGTTTACAAGTAACCAGCATATTGGCATTATAGCTCTTACCCCTGAGCCATGA
Source organism: Leptodactylus fuscus (assembly GCF_031893055.1). NCBI lineage: Eukaryota > Metazoa > Chordata > Amphibia > Anura > Leptodactylidae > Leptodactylus > Leptodactylus fuscus. Next base: position 173,538,280 of record NC_134270.1, on the reverse strand, counting down.
TACTATAGTATGACACATAACCACGGCAATCATTGATCTGCTAACAGCCTGTATAACAGCCACTAACGTCCATAATCCCCATAGCTCCCTGTACTTTGAGTCTCCATCAGAAAAGTGTCTTACATTTGTTTGTCAATGTTAGGGCCCCTTCACACAGCATAAGCGCTGGGCTCAGTCTGAGCCGTACACGCGAGCGCTTCTAAACACTTCCCATTCACTTCAATGGGAGCGCTCGTAAAGCCGGGTTTAGAAGTGCTTGCATGTACAGCTCGGAATGAGCCGAGTGCTTATGCCATGTGAAGGGGCCCTTATAGAATGATGAATAGGGTTGAGTGATTGGGATCAAAATTGGATTTTGAAGCATTGAGTAGAGTTGAGCGATTGGGATTGGAAGAGATTGGATCCCGATCAGCGATCGAGCAAATTTCACGATCAGGATCAGTTAGAAAATGATAGCAAATCGGATTTTGAAATCTCAAGATTGGCTCAACCCCAAAAGTGACTTTTCCCATAGAGAAGCATTGATTAGGGTTGAGTGATTGGGATTGGAAAAGATCGGCTCCCGATCGGTGATGGAGCAAATGTCACGATCGCGATCGGGATCGAAATCGGATTTTGAAATCTCAAGATTGGCTCAACCCTAAAAGTGACTTTTCCCATAGAGAAGCATTGAGTAGGGTTGAGCAATCGGGATCGGCTGGAAAATGATCGGAAATCGGATTTTAATATCGATCCTGAAATCTCAAGATCGGCTCAACCCTAATGATGAACATTCTTCACACAGTAGGGACATAAATGATAAACATTGTGGTGTACAGGTTATGAAAACCGGACCTCTTTTTACTTCCCTTTCCTTCTTCTTGTAGTACCAACAAAAAGTTCTAACCCCAATGGAGTGGTCTGCCGATCCTGCATGTCCTCTGACTCTACCTGGTGCTACACATCAGATACTATGCGTTGTACAGGGGATGAGAATATGTGTCTTCTCCAGACAAATAAAGTAACAGGTACACAGAACTGGTTCTTTTTTATACTTCACTCTGAATGGATTAATTTTAAAACAAATTTAAACAAAGGTTAGAAATGTTCTAGAAATATTCGGTCTCTAACATCTTAGAGATGGAGAAATGTATTTTATCTCCGAGCTTATGGAAAGATACAATGTTGCAATAATGTCTGCATTCACTTCTGTTTTTGAGATGTTGTTTATTCTATTTTAATATCAGAACATCAGAACTTATGATCTTTTGCAACATGCCAGAAAGTGAGCTAAAATGCTAGCGTGCAGTTAAACACTGGGGGGGAAGGTAATAAAAATGGGACTTGCTTCTTCATTTGTGTTTCTCGAGTACAAAAATTGCGGTTGTGTGTTGAAATAAATAGGAAGTACAGTCATGTGCACAAGACCTTAGAGTTATAAACTATTTGATAAGGCCTTTGTGTAAAATGTTGTGTAAAATTTGAATAAAAATCAGAAGAAAACAGAATAACTCATAGTTAATGACCTGGATATTGAGACGGGTCACTATGGCTATGAAGATCAGTGCCAGTGGCGTAACTAGGAATGGCGGGGCCCCGTGGCGAACTTTTGACATGGGGCCCCCCCCGTTCGTGACCGACACCAAAGACCTTGACTGACCCCCCCCCCCCCCTCCCGGCATTCCTGCGCGCTCTATTATGTCCCACAGTGGCCCCTGCACACAGGATTATGCCCCATAATGAACACCCATGAACAATTATTATAGTCTGGGGTATTTTCAGACCCCAGAGTATAACAATCGGAGACCGAGGGGAGATACAGACATAAAAAAAAAAAGTTACTTACCTGTCGCCGGCTCCGCTGCAGTCTTTGGTGGTGTTGGCCATCTTTAATAATGCACGGATGTCACATGACATTTCATGTCCTCCCTCCATCTGCCCCCAGTTTCATGTCCTCCCTCCATCTGCCCCCAGTTTCATGCACCCCTCATCTCTACCCCCATTTTCATGTCCTCCCCTCCATCTCTGCCCCTAGGTTACTGTTGCTCCTCACCACACATGCATACACACTCACACAGACACACACTCTCCATTCTGCATCTCACATCCCCCTCCCCTTCAGTACAATACAATACAATACACAGAGCGCCCCCTGACTACTATTAGACAGTCATTAGTAACAGCAATTGCAGGCAAGTCTGAATACAAACAATGTGTAGAGTACTGATCCAGCTACTGACACTGACCTCCCCCTCCTAATACACAGATATCAGGACACTGACCTCCCCCTCCTCCTAATACACAGATCTCAGTACACAGACCTCTCCTCCTAATACACAGATATTAGTACACAGACCTCTCCTCCTAATACACAGATATCAATCACAGACCTCTCCTCCTAATACACAGATATCACTCACAGACCTCTCCTCCTAATACACAGATATCACTCACAGACCTCTCCTCCTAATACACAGATATCACTCACAGACCTCTCCTTCTAATACACAGATCTCAGTACACAGACCTCTCCTCCTAATACACAGATATCACTCACAGACCTCTCCTCCTAATACACAGATCTCAGTACACAGACCTCTCCTCCTAATACACAGATATCACTCACAGACCTCTCCTCCTAATACACAGATCTCAGTACACAGACCTCTCCTCCTAATACACAGATATCAATCACAGACCTCTCCTCCTAATACACAGATATCACTCACAGACCTCTCCTCCTAATACACAGATATCACTCACAGACCTCTCCTCCTAATACACAGATATCACTCACAGACCTCTCCTTCTAATACACAGATCTCAGTACACAGACCTCTCCTCCTAATACACAGATATCACTCACAGACCTCTCCTCCTAATACACAGATCTCAGTACACAGACCTCTCCTCCTAATACACAGATATCACTCACAGACCTCTCCTCCTAATACACAGATCTCAGCACACAGACCTCTCCTCCTAATACACAGATATCACTCACAGACCTCTCCTCCTAATACACAGATCTCAGTACACAGACCTCTCCTCCTAATACACAGATCTCACTCACACACACTTTCACACACACAGACACTCTCCATCCTGCATCTCCCTCCCCCCTCCCCTTCAGTACCTAGCAGCACATCTCTCCTTCTCTTCCAGGAGCCATAGACACGCCCATCTAGTCATGTGACGGCTGACGTCACACAAGGTCCTACACTCTTTCCCCGCTCTTATCGCAGTTACAACAGTTTGTCTGTGATAAGAGCGGGGGTAGCAGAGGTAGCTGTCACCGGGCCCCTAATGTCTCGGGCCCTGTGGCAGCTGCCTCTGCTGCTATGGTGGTAGTTACGCCACTGATCAGTGCCTATCATGGGCGTAACTGCAGCTGCCACAGGGCCCAGGACATTAGGCCATTTTTCTTTTAATAGGCCGTTATCTGGGACGGTGATAGGCCCTATTTACTTACCGAACCTTGCTCCTCCTCATGGCCGCCTGTGCTTCCATTTATACGGAGGTGGTGGTGAGCAGCAGAGAGATTGGTAAGTGAGGCTGCGGGCCCGTGACCCTCACAAACACAAACTTTTCAGACTACTGAGTATAATGATCGGAGGGTTAGGAGAGATGAGGGAACATAAAAAAAAAGCTGTTACTTACCTCTCCTGCGCTCTGGAAGACTTTAGGCCTATTTGAAGACGTCTCAGACATCATATGGGCTGGGCTTGCATCGTGACGCAGGTCTGGCTCACGTGACGTCTAATCCATCATTGAAGATGGCCGACATCGGTGGGGAGTGTGCCGGAGCCCAGGAGAGGTAAGTAACTATTGTTTTTCTTTAAGTTTGTATCTTCTCCATGGGTGGTCCACAATGGAGCATAATACTGTGTGCAGGGGCCACTATGGGGTACAATACTGTATGCAGGGGCCACTATGGGGCATAATATTGTGTGTAGGGGCCACTATGGGGCATAAAACTGTGTGCAGGGGCCACTATGGGGGATAATACTGTGTACAGGGGCCACTATGGGGTATAATACTGTGTGCAGGGGTCACTATGGGGTATAATACTGTGTGCAGGGGCCACTATGGGGGATAATACTGTGTGCAGGGGCCACTATGGGGCATAATACTGTGTGCAGGGGCCACTATGGGGTATAATACTGTGTGTAGGGGCCACTATGGGGGATAATAGTTTGTGCAGAGGCCACTATGGGGCATAATACTGTGTGCAGGGGCCACTATGGGGCATAATACTGTGTTCAGGGACCACTATGGGCATAATACTGTGTGCAGGGGCCACTATGGGGCATAATACTGTGTGCAGGGGTCACTATGGGGGATAATACTGTGTGCAGGGGCCACTATGGGGCATAATACTGTGTGCAGGGGCCACTATGGGGGATAATATTGTGTGCAGGGGTCACTATGAGACATAATACTGTGTTCAGGGACCACTATGGGCATAATACTGTGTGCAGGGGCCACTATGGGGCATAATAGTTTGTGCAGGAGCCACTATGGGACATAATACTGTGTGCAGGGGCCACTATGGGGCATAATACTGTGTGCAGGGGCCACTATGGGGCATAATACTGTGTGCAGGAGCCACTATGGGGCAGAAAACTGTGTGCAGGAATGTGGGTTGTACAAGTACCCGGGGGAAAAGCTTGTCAGATCGGGAAGGGGGAGCCCATGTCAAATGTTCGCATTGAGGCCCCGCCATTCCTAGTGCCTGTGTTAGTCAATCTGCATATATTAGGCCTTAAATTGTGGTAAATTATATGTCTCATGTGTATCTTTGCAGGATCCTTCTCACTCTCAACAGCCATTCGAGGGTGCGCAACAAAATCTATCTGTGACCTTGGCGGCCTGTCCGAAAAAATTGACGGATTATCAGTCGATATAAAGTTTACCTGCACCAGCGGAGGCCTCAGCGCCCATAAAGTCGTCCTGACTCCAGCCATGGTGTGTCTTCTACTGCTGAAATTCTTCTTCTAACACGACCTTAGGTGAATGAAGTCAACCTAAGTGAGAAATCTTTTCAGGAAAGAATATTATCGCTGTATATTGTTCCTTCCATCGTCAGGTTTCCATTCTAATAAACATTGGCTGAAAATATCCAAGTACAGAAGTTCTAGATTAGATGTTTCATGAGTCTATTGTTTTGTATTCTCTTTTACATTTGCTTTGTTATCTGCTTGTATTGATACGTCATGATTTACGCAACGCCCTTCTCTCGCAACCATTGTTTTTAAATTTCAAAAACTCCCCCCCCAAAAAAAAAATAAATAAATAAAAAATCTATGACTGTACCTATGACTATGGTAAATCATAAACTAAGATTTCTTTGGTGATAATTAAAGGGGATGGCAACTTTCGGATGAAATCTCTAAACAAAAACAGTGACATGGGTGACACTAACCTTTTAGTTTTTATCTTTCCACGTTCTACTATTCATTAAATTTTACATTTTAGACAGATCTAAAGACTCGCAGGTCCTTGTTTAAGAAAAGATCAGCTGTGGCCCTTCCGCCCTACCATCGGATGTGTCCTATCGGTACATTCTATCACATTTTAGTACATTTTCACTCTCCTTCATTATCTAGGACCAGACCACCCAAATCTATGGACACAAAGCTTCTCCTCATGCGTATACCCTCCTTAAAGGGGTCGTCCAGGATATTTTATATATTTAAATTAGACAGAGGGAGGTAAAAAAAAAAAAACCTCTCACCTGTCCCTGGTGCTCTAGTGTCTCTGGCGTGGCCCGTTCCTACGGCTCCAATATTTTTTCTGGCTGATGTCCCCGCTGCAAATGACTGCTGAGGCCAATGAGTGGCCAATCAGCAAAAGACACAGAAGTTTCACGTCTCGGGGTCTTTTCCATAGGCCACTGATTGGCCTCAGCGGTCATGTGACGTCACAGCCGGTGAGGAGTTCCGGCAAAAGAAGACAGCCAATGTAACATCTCTGCCTGTTCGGGTCTCTGCACCGCCCTCTGCTCGCTTGCTGCGGTGCAGGAGGCATGTGCAGTTTGGTTCTTGGCTTAAAGTTTTTGGTCGCACTCTGTGAACTTGGCTCTAGTTCTGGTGATTGTATTTGCTCCACACCCGTCTTCTGCCCTTGTTTGTCTCTGCTCCTCTAATGGTTAATCTGGCCTTGCCCTGTGATTGACAGCCTGCCTTCCTGTCAACTCCAGGGGCGGGTTCTTCCTCCCCTATTTTATCTTGGCTCCCATTCACTCCAGTGCTTGCTATTGCCTTGTGCATACTCGCTCCGTACTGTCACTATTTTGCTTGCTTTCTTATCCTTGACCTTTTTTTTTTTTTTTTTTTTTTTTTCTTTTTTTGTAGATTGTGAGCCCCACATAGCGCTCACAATGTACATTTTTCCCTATCAGTATGTCTTTGGAATATGGGATGGAAATCCATGCAAACACGGGGAGAACATACAAACTCCTTGCAGATGGTTTTTTGCCCTTGGCGGGATTTGAACACCAGGACCCAGCGCTGCAAGACTGCAGTGCTAACCACTGAGCCACCGTGTGGCCCCTATCCTTGACCTTTGGCTTTCCTCACTGACTATTCTTTGGACTCTGATTTGGCACTGCATCGCTCGACTGTTACTGACCCTTGGCTAGCTGACCTCCCTTGTTGTTGTCCATCTTGTCTGCGTTTTGTGTCTCACCTATCCAGGAAGGGACTGTCTTCGTGGTTGCCGCCTATTACGTAGGATAGGGCCTGGCAATAGGAAGGGTCAGTTGGGGGCTTCAGCTTAGGGCTCACTGTCTCTTGTGTCCCGTGCCAGGGTCCAACAGCTACCGAGGAATTGCTGTCCTAGCAATTCCCTAACAGCCGAGCAGCAGGGTTGGACCGCCTGGTACAGATGAATATGATTGTTTGTGTTTGTTTTGTTTTTTTTCACCTCTCCCGGACTAATTGAAAAAAATAAATAAGTGCTGGGCAACCTCTTTAATGCCTTGCTGCCAAATGCTATGCAGTTAATTTTCTCCTATCTGACAGTGGAAGTCTATGCGTCATGAATCTTTCATTGTCTCACACATAGGTCACCAGAGGGCAGGGGTTATACATTTATAGAAAAAAGTGAAAAAATTTCCAGCTCCACTCCTTATGTCCCTTTTTAGTAAAACATAGCGTTTATTCATACATTTGTTTAAAAAAATCCAGTATATGTTACAAGCATGATTGCTCTCAAATCAATTCCATGTTCCAAAAGTAAAGCCAGCTGACGCGTTTCAAGGACAGGCACGTCCCCTTAGTCGTAGCATAACTTACTTTACCCTCCAGTTGCTATAAATACCCTTTCCATGATTGTGGACACCTGAGGTGTCCCGGAAATACAAACCAATGGAAAGGGAAATGGAAACTATGTCATGTAAACACACATTGAAAATAATAATATTTAAAACAAGCAAAACAATAAAAGAAACATTGAACATGATATAAATACGAAGTTACCAGACTACAAGCAAATTCCATATAAACCGTGATGATTTTACGTGCATAATAAAATAGTCATCCCGACAAAACTTATGCACCAATGAGCCCCCTAGGAAGTTATATGAATATAAATCAGCATGCTAAATATTGCCCACCTGCGTAATCTTCAAATCCTTCTTATCACAATATCCCGATTCTGATGGAAAAAGTACTAAATACTTATATACAGGCAGATGTAGATCCCAGTGTTGATCATGATCCTTGCGCACAGAAACAGGACGGAAGCCGATAATGGACAATTTAAGTTCCGCGATCTCCATTTCAAGCTGTATATACCGAGATGAAGGATTACCGTGTGGTCCCTCGCCATGGAGATGCGTATATACAAACACACTATGTCTCAAACCTTCTCCTTCTTATTGCATTTGAAACAAGTCTGTTTATGCACCTACTCCAAATAACTGCATTAGGGATATCGTCCTACAAAAGGTATATGTATCTCCTCCGATTCTACAAGGTAAGTATAACTACTACAATCCTAGTGATGATATACACCATTTCCAAGACCCAGAACACAACAACCAATATGGCATATAAATTGGAGGTTTTGTCCGGATGTCCCCTAAATTGTGAGATCTATCCCATTATCTGCACCAGAAAATATACTCCTGATTCTAAGTATATATATTACTAACATAATTGTGCTATTGACGGACCAAATGAAAAAACAGTAAATAATATGTACTACAATTTTATACTATATCCAAAACTTGGATATTAGTCCACCTAATGGATGTAACTCAAATATAGCTTTCTCCTCTCTATATGTGTGATGGCACCAACTACCCAATAATGTCTATAAGTGCATTTAGAATCAAATTCTCTATTGGGTCAAAAGTGAGAAGAAAGAATCTATCATATACATGGGAGATATGTGATGTCAACATTCACTCTAATATATATACGCAAGGTCATTCCTGCGATTTAGTCCAGTCGGATATCGGACACCCAAATTGAGGATCCAAAAGGCCTCTCTTATTTTGACCTTGTGGTCCCAATTGCCACCCCTCAGGGGTCTCTCAACCTTTTCTATGATTTTAAACTCAAAGGAGGATAAATCTCCCCTATGTTCCGTGAGGAAATGTTTTGAGACTCCTGTGGTTTTGGATAAATTTTGGTTCCTAATGCTTTGAAGATGTTCAGAGATTCTGATTTTGACCTGTCTGATAGTGCACCCAACGTAACTAAGTCCACAACTGTTACAACTGATCATGTATATGACATGATCAGTTGAGCAATTGCAAAAACTTTTTATGCTGTGTCTCTGTGTTCCTCCCGCATTCGTAAAAAAGGTGCTCTTTCTAGCGAACTTACAAACCTGGCACCTAGATAGACCACACTTGAAAAAGCCATTCAAATGTAGCCAGGTGTCACTTCTCCCTTTATCTGTGGCCACATACATACTGGGTGATAGATAATTTCCCAGAGTCTGTCCACGTCTGGATACAAAGTTGATACCTTCTGAAATTATTGAGTGTAATTTGTCATCCTGGCTCAAGAGAGGTAAGTTGTTGCGTATTATTTTAACTACTTCCTGGTAATTGTCACTATATTTAGTTGTAAAATAAATACCCCTCTTGTTAGCTGGCTGTTTTTGATCATATAATAAAGTTCTCCTGTCTTTATTTGCCAGTATGTTTTTTCCTCTATCAATCATCCAGGAGGGATAACCTCGCTGCCTCAATCTCCCACACACATCTTTGGCCTGTCTCTCATACACATGGCTATCCGAGCAAGCCCTTTTTATTCTTGTAAATTCACCCACTGGTAAGGATTTCACTGTATGCCTGGGGTGAGAGCTGCTAGCATGTAGCAAGGTGTTGCCTGACATTTCTTTGCGATAAGCACTGACTGACACCTTGCCATGCGAATCGTTTCCTGTGAGTGTTATGTCAAGAAAGTTTATACTTCGCAACTCCATTTGGTATGTGAATTTTAAATTAAATGGGTTGTCATTAAGATATTCAATAAACCCAGATATCCTATCCTGATTGCCTGACCACACTATCAAGGTGTCGTCAATAAAACGACCATACCACTCAATGTGGTCTTTATAAGGATTGCTGTCAGTGTATATAAATTGCTCTTCCCACCAGGCAACCACCAGGTTGGCCAAAGATGGGGAGAATTTGGCCCCCATGGGGGCCCCACATATCTGGAGGTAATACTTGTTATTGAACAAAAAATAATTGTGTGCCAGCAGGTACTCAATAACATCTATAACATACTGACAATAGTTAGGTGACAAATTAGTGTATTTAATTAGGTGGTATGAGACAGCCTGGATGGCAACACTATGAGGTATGGATGAATATAAAGCAACAATGTCGCACGAAAGCCAGGTGTGTTCCCTCCTCCACTCAAAAGTGTCAAATATTTTCAAGACCTCTTTAGTGTCTTTCAAATATCCGGGACTCCTAGTGACCAAAGGTTGTAGGATTTGGTCTACCCATTGACACGTTTTTTCATTCAGAGAATTGATTCCCGATATTATGGGTCTGAGTGGAGGAGGGAACACACCTTTATGGACTTTTGGTAGCCCATGAAAAATGGGCACCACTGGAGAAGGATTCTTTAAAAAATCAACATCCCTCTCCGAGAAAACACCCATAAAAATTCCCTCAGCCAACAAACTGTCCAATGTATGTGAAAAATCGATAGTCGGGTCATGGGACAGTTGCCTGTAAGTTGTTTGGTCATTAATGATGTCATATACGGATTTAAGATAATCTTCCGTATTTAAGATAACTACAAGACCCCCCTTGTCCGCCATTCTGATGATAATGGCATGATTTTTTCGTAATTTGTGTAAACTCTCCCTCTCATCAAAGGTAAGATTTGCCTTCCCACTACGTTTGGAGGTGTCCTGATATAACCGTGTAAGTTCTTTCTCTACTACAACCTGGTATTGATCCAGGGCAGTACTTCTTGAGGCTAAGGGATAAAATTGAGGATTGTTTCTCTTAACCTGAACATCAACATTAACTTTATTACCTGCTTCACCATCCGTGAGGGTCTGCAAATTAATCAAACAATTCTGTTCCGCAAATGACATATGCGCAAATTCATTGCTAAAATTATCATCCATAATTTCCGCTTCCCTAACATCGCAATCAACAAAATGTCTCTTGACCGTGAGCATTCTGATGAACTTATTCAAATCAAGCAAAGTCTCAAACAAGTCAAAACCTCCCGAAGGCACAAAGCTCAACCCCTTGGACAAAAGAGAAATGTCGCTAGATGTTTTAAGGACCTTTTAACCGGTTAAGGACCAGGCTCAGAAGTACATTAAGGACCGGGCCTCTTTTTTCAAAACTGACATGTGTCACTTTAAATGGCAATAACTTTGAGACGCTTTAACTTACACAAGTGATTTTGAAATTGTTTTTTCGTAACACATTATACTTCATGTTAGTGGTAAACACTAATCAATATTTTTGTATTTATTTATAAAAAAACTAGCAAATTTGATGGAAATTTGGAAAAAATTGCAATTTTCAAAATGTGAAATTCTCTGCTTTTCAGGCAGATAGTCATACCATCCAAATACATGAATAAATATTATCTCCCATATCTCTGCTTTATATCCGCATCATCTTTTGATCGTCTTTTAATTTATTTTGGATGTTACAAGGCTTACAAGTGTAACAGCGATTTTCCAGATTTACAAGAAAATTCCTCAAACTAATTTTTTAGGGAACACTTCAGTTCTGTAAGGAATTATAAAGGCCTATATAATAGAAACCCCCATAAATCACCCCATTTTCAAAACTACACCCCTCAAATTATTCAAAACAGCATTTGGGATGTTTGTTAACCCTTTAAGCATTTCATAAGAATAAAAATAATATGGAGGTCAAATTTAGACATTTCATTTTTTTTCACTAATACATTCATTTAGACCTAAAATTAACACATTCACAAAGGGTTAAAGGAGGAAATGCATCTCACATTTTGTTATGCAATTTCTCCCGTGCACAGAAATACCCCACATGTGGGTGTAAACTGATTTTTGGGCACACGGCAGTGCACGAAAGGGAAGGAGTGACACTGGGTGTTTGAACAGCATATTTTGCTGGAATAATTTTCAGGCACCATGTCACATTTGCAGAGCCCTTAGCGTACCAAAACAATGGAAACCCCCCAAAAGTGACCCCATTTTAGAATCTACACCCCTCACAGAATTCATCAAGGGGTATAGTCAGCATTTTGACCCTACAGTTGTTCCACAGATTTTACTAACATTGGAATGTGTAAAAGAAAAATTACTAAAATGTCACTTTATCCCCAAAGTTTTCATTTTCACAAGGGGTTAAAGGAGTAAAAGCCCCCCAAAGTTTGTTAAACAATTTATCCTGAACACGGCAATACCCCATATGTGGCCATATTCTGCTGTATGGGAACATGGCGGGGCTCAGAATGGAAGGAGCGCTATTTGGCTTTTGGATGGCAGATTTTGCTGGAATAATTTTAGGTGCCATGTCGCATTTGCAGAGCCCCTAGAGAACCAATACAGTGGAAACCCCCTAAAAGTGACCCCATTTTGGAAACTACACCCCCCACAAAACATATCAAAGGGTAGAGTGAGCATTTTGACCCTACAGCTGTTTCACAGATTTTATTAACATTGGGACATGAAAATGAAAATTTACTTTTTTTCCAACAAACTGTCAATTTAGCCCCAAATTTTTCATTTTCACAAGAGGATAAAGGAAAAAAAGCTCCCTAAAGTTCGTTACACAATTTCTCCTGAACACAGAAATGCCCCATATGTGGCCATAATCTACTGTATGGGAACATGGTGGGGCTCAGAATGGAAAGAGCGCTATTTGGCTTTTGAAGGGCAGATTTTGCTGGAATATTTTTCAGGTGCCATGTCGCATTTGCAGAGCCCCTAGTGTACCAATAAAGTGGAAACCCCCTAAAAGTGACCCCATTTTGGAAACTACACCCCTCATAGAATTTATCTAGGGGTTTGGTGAGCATTTTGGCCTCACAGCTGATTCACAGATTTTATTAACAATGGGACGTAAAAATGAAAAATTACTTTTTTTTTTCCAATTAATCGTCCATTTAGCGCCATATTTTTAATTTTGCAAGTAACTGAAGAATTAAAAGCCCCCCAGAGTTTGTTACACAATTTCTTCTTAACACGGCAATACCCCATATGTGGCCATAATCTGCTGTATGGGTATACGGTGGGGCTCAGAATGGAAAGAGCGCTATTTGGCTTTTAGAAAGCAGATGTGGCTGGAATAGTTCTCAGGTGTCATGTCGCATTAGCTGAGCCCCTAAAGTATCAATACAATGGAAACCCCCCATTGTGACCCCATTTTAGAAACTACACAGGTGACAGTAAACTGGAATTCACCAAGAAGTGACCCCATTTTGTAGGGACAATTTTAGGGCCTCTGCAAATGTGACGTGGTGTCCAAAAACAAAGAATATAAATCTGCACTCCAAAAGCACATATCGCTCCTTCACATCTGCGCCCTGCTGGGTACCCAAATAGCGGTGTATGCCCACATGTATGACACTGGTGTACCCCGGATAACGGACTTAATGCCATATGTGGGTATAAATGGCTGTTTGGGCACAGCCGGGCACAGAAGGGAAGGAGCGCTATTTTGGTTTTTGGAGCACAGTTTGGTTTTAGGACACCATGCCACTTTTGCAAAGCCCCTGAATTGCCAATAAAGTGAAATCCGCAGACATGTCACCCCATTTTGGACACTAGCCCACTCATGGGATTTATCAAGTGGCGAGCATTTTTCACCCTTGAGTGTTGCATTTATTTAGTTTCCAGAAATGAAATCACAGCTGATAATGAGAAGTTAAAAATGAAAAATTTCCAGAGATTCGCCATTTTAGTGCCCGATATGTTGTGCCCAACTTATGTCAGCAGAGACACTCCAAAAACTGGTAAGCGGGTATCCCGGGCACAACAGCTTTTAGAGCGTTCATCTCTGATACAAGGCGGGCACAACATATTACGCACTGAAATGACGTATTCCTGGAAAAATTGTCATTTTCACCTCTCACAATCAGCTTCGTATTCATTTATGGATAATAAGTTATAGCAACACTTGGGGGTTAAAAATGCTCTCTGTACCCCTGGAGAAATCCTTCAGGGGTGTAGTTTCCAAAATAAGGTCACATATCAGGGGATTCCACTTTACTAGCGTTTCAGATCTACAAAAGTGTCATGGCATCCAAAAACCAAACCGTCTGTGCTCCAAAAACCCAATAATCCTTCTTCCCTTTTGCGTCCAGCTGTGCCCTAATAGCAGTTTATACCCACATATGACATTACGTACGTTATCCCGGGTACACCAGTGTCATACATGTGTCATACATGTGTCATAAACTGCAGTTTGGGCGCACAGCAGGGCGCAGAAGCGAAGGAGCGCGATGCGGCTTTTGGAGTACAGATTCAGATGTTTGGTATCTGGACGCCATGTCATGTTTGTAGAGCCTGTAAGGTACCAGAAAAATGGATTCCCCAAAGGAGTGACCCCATTTTGAAAACTGCACCCCTCAAAGAATTTATCAGGGGGTGTAGTGAGTATTAGTATCCCAGACGTGACTGCACAGCGGATGGCGAAGAGGGAATATATAAGCTGTGCGGAGAACATTGCAGACACCAAATTCCCTACTATGTCCCAGTAGCTCCTATGATTGGGGGAGTCACTCTGGGGGTCACTTTGGGGGTCACTTCTGGTGTTTTTTTGCTCATAAGCTGTAAATCTGGGGTGTCCCCTGATATTCGCTCGCACAGCTTATATATTCCCTATCTGCCGCAGCCAGTTGTGTTCTAATAATTTGGCGATTTTTGGGGGGTTTTGCCTTGACATTGCTAGATGCTATATTTTCTTTATTTTTTGGTGACATGGCCATATAAGGGCTTGTTGTTTGCAGGATGAGATGTATTTTGTAATGACACCATCTTTGGGTGCCTACAACTTACTGATTACATTTTATTAACTCTTTCTTGCTGGATTAAAAAAAAAAAAATCAATCCTGCATTGAGTTTTACATTTTAAATTTTTCGCCATGCAGCGTACAGCATAAGTAACATGTGTCCTTTATTCTGCGGGTCGGTACGGTTACGGCGATACCTCATTTATGTTATTTTTTTATGTGATACTAAGTCTGCAGAACAAAAACACATATGGGGACATAAATCAATGTTTTTTGCATCGCCATCTTCTGAGAGACGTAACATTTTTATTTTTCGGTTCACAGTGTTGGTTGAGGGCTTATTTTTTGCAGGAAAATGTGCGCTTTTTATTGGCACTGTTGTGGGGTGAATATGACTTTTTGATCACTTTTTATAGCATATTTTGTAGGATGAGATGGCAAAAAATCATTATTTCCGGCGAGTTTTTTCCGGGTTTTTTTTTCCGACGTTCACCGTGTACATTAAATATTATTTCAGTTTTATTGTACAGGTTGTTACGGACGCGGCGATACCAAATATGCATTGCTTTTTTTAATTTTGAGTGCTTTTTTTTATATAATTCATTTTGTATAGAAAAAAGGGATTTTTGGACTTTAGAACTTTATTACTTTTTTCATACACTTTATTTTTTTTTTTTTTTAACTTTTTTTTACTTTTTCATGTGTCCCTTTAGGACACTTGAATCAGTTGATGCTTTGATGAAAGCATCAGCTGATTCTACACAGTAGCTGACAGGACACGAGCAGGACATGAGCCTGCTCGTGTCCTGTAAGCTGCAGAGGAAGTGAGACACATCGCTCACTTCCTCCACCGCCTGGCAGGATCACCAGGTATGTGGGGGCTCCGGTAGTCTGGGGTCACTGGCCAGACCCCAGACTACCTTCTACTGACATCGGCACCCCCCGATCTCGCCGCGGGGGGTGCCGATCGGGTTAACTTGTCGGCGGATCCCTTTCGATCGCGCCGTGATGTTTGACGGCGCGATCGAAAGGGTTAACACGTCCAGTCGGACTCAGTTCCGACTGGACGTTATGGAGGAAGGGGTTAGGTGTTAGTAACACCTAACCCCTGTCCCCCCCGCACCCCTCCCCCCGCCAGAAAGGTACCTAAAGGCCGGACGTATTTCGGCAATAGTCCGGTCTTTAGGTACCAGCACATGAGGCCGTAAATTTACGTACGGCGGTCCTCATGTGGTTAAGGATGGAGCGTGGAGTAGAAAAAGAAGATGATTGATCATTATGCCATACATATACGTTATTTTGTTCATAATCTTGTTTGTCCCTTTGCAACTTATTGCGCTTGGTTGAAATAATTTTTTCCTCAAGGGACTTGATTCGATCCTGAATCCTTTTCATATCCTTATCATAGTCCATTTTGGTGTTAAATTTGGACAAATCCTCCTTCAGCTTGCTCATATCCACCCTAAGGTTTTTCAATCTCTCCTCCTCGTTCGTAACAATGAGATTGATTAACTTTAAAGAGCAGTCCGTAAGGATTGATTCCCATTTTTTCTTAAATTCCTCATTAAAGATAAAAGTCGGGAATTTACGCATTCTTAGTCCCCTAGGGATCATTTCTTTATCAAGATACGATTTTAACGTTTTGAAATCCCACCAAGTCCTCAATTCCTGTGAGCTTATCTTAAAAAATTTGGATAATAAACTTTTATAATCTTGACCATCTTCCTTTGATGATGGAGTATCATCAAACAGCTCAAACAAGACTTTATTTCTGGCATCTTCAAAAAAAGGATCCGGTGTGTTGTCCTCCATTGCCCACACAAATTAACACGTTTATTGTAGATTAGTAAGTTACAAGCAATCTGTGTGTGCACTATGCGAAATATGTTGATATTAAGGTGTATATAACAACCAAGACCGGGTTGAAGATATCAAAATCCCATAATTTGAATAGTCTGATTTCATTCAAAAAATATCTTCCACTAAAAGAGCTTGTATATAAGCAATGGTTAAATGAAGAAGTCCATGTTCACATTAACCGGATTTCACTATAGCAATCGCATTCACCTGGCACTTATTATTACACTTGTATGCAATAGACCACAAGTCAAAATACCAGGTTGTAGTAGAGAAAGAACTTACACGGTTATATCAGGACACCTCCAAACGTAGTGGGAAGGCAAATCTTACCTTTGATGAGAGGGAGAGTTTACACAAATTACGAAAAAATCATGCCATTACCATCAGAATGGCGGACAAGGGGGGTCTTGTAGTTATCTTAAATACGGAAGATTATCTTAAATCCGTATATGACATCATTAATGACCAAACAACTTACAGGCAACTGTCCCATGACCCGACTATCGATTTTTCACATACATTGGACAGTTTGTTGGCTGAGGGAATTTTTATGGGTGTTTTCTCGGAGAGGGATGTTGATTTTTTAAAGAATCCTTCTCCAGTGGTGCCCATTTTTCATGGGCTACCAAAAGTCCATAAAGGTGTGTTCCCTCCTCCACTCAGACCCATAATATCGGGAATCAATTCTCTGAATGAAAAAACGTGTCAATGGGTAGACCAAATCCTACAACCTTTGGTCACTAGGAGTCCCGGATATTTGAAAGACACTAAAGAGGTCTTGAAAATATTTGACACTTTTGAGTGGAGGAGGGAACACACCTGGCTTTCGTGCGACATTGTTGCTTTATATTCATCCATACCTCATAGTGTTGCCATCCAGGCTGTCTCATACCACCTAATTAAATACACTAATTTGTCACCTAACTATTGTCAGTATGTTATAGATGTTATTGAGTACCTGCTGGCATACAATTATTTTTTGTTCAATAACAAGTATTACCTCCAGATATGTGGGGCCCCCATGGGGGCCAAATTCTCCCCATCTTTGGCCAACCTGGTGGTTGCCTGGTGGGAAGAGCAATTTATATACACTGACAGCAATCCTTATAAAGACCACATTGAGTGGTATGGTCGTTTTATTGACGACACCTTGATAGTGTGGTCAGGCAATCAGGATAGGATATCTGGGTTTATTGAATATCTTAATGACAACCCATTTAATTTAAAATTCACATACCAAATGGAGTTGCGAAGTATAAACTTTCTTGACATAACACTCACAGGAAACGATTCGCATGGCAAGGTGTCAGTCAGTGCTTATCGCAAAGAAATGTCAGGCAACACCTTGCTACATGCTAGCAGCTCTCACCCCAGGCATACAGTGAAATCCTTACCAGTGGGTGAATTTACAAGAATAAAAAGGGCTTGCTCGGATAGCCATGTGTATGAGAGACAGGCCAAAGATGTGTGTGGGAGATTGAGGCAGCGAGGTTATCCCTCCTGGATGATTGATAGAGGAAAAAACATACTGGCAAATAAAGACAGGAGAACTTTATTATATGATCAAAAACAGCCAGCTAACAAGAGGGGTATTTATTTTACAACTAAATATAGTGACAATTACCAGGAAGTAGTTAAAATAATACGCAACAACTTACCTCTCTTGAGCCAGGATGACAAATTACACTCAATAATTTCAGAAGGTATCAACTTTGTATCCAGACGTGGACAGACTCTGGGAAATTATCTATCACCCAGTATGTATGTGGCCACAGATAAAGGGAGAAGTGACACCTGGCTACATTTGAATGGCTTTTTCAAGTGTGGTCTATCTAGGTGCCAGGTTTGTAAGTTCGCTAGAAAGAGCACCTTTTTTACGAATGCGGGAGGAACACAGAGACACAGCATAAAAAGTTTTTGCAATTGCTCAACTGATCATGTCATATACATGATCAGTTGTAACAGTTGTGGACTTAGTTACGTTGGGTGCACTATCAGACAGGTCAAAATCAGAATCTCTGAACATCTTCAAAGCATTAGGAACCAAAATTTATCCAAAACCACAGGAGTCTCAAAACATTTCCTCACGGAACATAGGGGAGATTTATCCTCCTTTGAGTTTAAAATCATAGAAAAGGTTGAGAGACCCCTGAGGGGTGGCAATTGGGACCACAAGGTCAAAATAAGAGAGGCCTTTTGGATCCTCAATTTGGGTGTCCGATATCCGACTGGACTAAATCGCAGGAATGACCTTGCGTATATATATTAGAGTGAATGTTGACATCACATATCTCCCATGTATATGATAGATTCTTTCTTCTCACTTTTGACCCAATAGAGAATTTGATTCTAAATGCACTTATAGACATTATTGGGTAGTTGGTGCCATCACACATATAGAGAGTAGAGATGAGCGAACAGTGTTCTATCGAACACATGTTCGATCGGATATCAGGGTGTTCGCCATGTTCAAATCGAATCGAACACCACGTGGTAAAGTGCGCCAAAATTCGATTCCCCTCCCACCTTCCCTGGCGCCTTTTTTGCACCAATAACAGCGCAGGGGAGGTGGGACAGGAACTACGACACCGGGGGCATTGAAAAAAATTGGAAAAAGTCATTGGCTGCCGAAAACAGGTGACCTCCATTTTAGACGAATAGTGGATTTCAAATCCGGGTCATATGAGAATGTGAACTTTGTGACTATGAGACAGGGATAGCTGTACAGGCAGGGATAGCTAGGGATAACCTTTATTTAGGGGGGAATGTTATTAAAAATAACTTTTTGGGGCTCTATCGGGTGTGTAATTGTGATTTTTGTGAGATAAACTTTTTCCCATAGGGATGCATTGGCCAGCGCTGATTGGCCGAATTCCGTACTCTGGCCAATCAGTGCTGGCCAATGCATTCTATTAGCTTGATGAAGCAGAGTGTGCACAAGGGTTCAAGCGCACCCTCAGCTCTGATGTAGCAGAGCCGAGGCTGCACAAGGGTTCAAGCGCACCCTCGGCTCTGATGTAGGAGAGCCGAGGGTGCACTTGAACCCTTGTGCACCCTCAGCTCTGCTACATCAGAGCCGAGGGTGCGCTTGAACCCTTGTGCACACTCTGCTTCATCAAGCTAATAGAATGCATTGGCCAGCGCTGATTGGCCAATGTATTCTATTAGCCTGATGAAGTAGAGCTGAATGTGTGTGCTAAGCACACACATTCAGCTCTACTTCATCGGGCTAATAGAATGCATTGGCCAGCGCTGATTGGCCAGAGTACGGAACTCGACCAATCAGCGCTGGCTCTGCTGGAGGAGGCGGAGTCTAAGATCGCTCCACACCAGTCTCCATTCAGGTCCGACCTTAGACTCCGCCTCCTCCGGCAGAGCCAGCGCTGATTGGCCGAAGGCTGGCCAATGCATTCCTATGCAAATGCAGAGACTTAGCAGTGCTGAGTCAGTTTTGCTCAACTACACATCTGATGCACACTCGGCACTGCTACATCAGATGTAGCAATCTGATGTAGCAGAGCCGAGGGTGCACTAGAACCCCTGTGCAAACTCAGTTCACGCTAATAGAATGCATTGGCCAGCGCTGATTGGCCAATGCATTCTATTAGCCCGATGAAGTAGAGCTGAATGTGTGTGCTAAGCACACACATTCAGCACTGCTTCATCACGCCAATACAATGCATTAGCCAGTGCTGATTGGCCAGAGTACGAAATTCGGCCAATCAGCGCTGGCTCTGCTGGAGGAGGCGGAGTCTAAGGTCGGACCTGAATGGAGACTGGTGTGGAGCGATCTTAGACTCCGCCTCCTCCAGCAGAGCCAGCGCTGATTGGTCGAGTTCCGTACTCTGGCCAATCAGCGCTGGCCAATGCATTCTATTAGCCCGATGAAGTAGAGCTGAATGTGTGTGCTTAGCACACACATTCAGCTCTACTTCATCAGGCTAATAGAATACATTGGCCAATCAGCGCTGGCCAATGCATTCTATTAGCTTGATGAAGCAGAGTGTGCACAAGGGTTCAAGCGCACCCTCGGCTCTGATGTAGCAGAGCTGAGGGTGCACAAGGGTTCAAGTGCACCCTCGGCTCTCCTACATCAGAGCCGAGGGTGCGCTTGAACCCTTGTGCAGCCTCGGCTCTGCTACATCAGAGCCGAGGGTGCGCTTGAACCCTTGTGCACACTCTGCTTCATCAAGCTAATAGAATGCATTGGCCAGCACTGATTGGCCAGAGTACGGAATTCGGCCAATCAGCGCTGGCCAATGCATTCTATTAGCCCGATGAAGTAGAGCTGAATGTGTGTGCTAAGCACACACATTCAGCACTGCTTCATCACGCCAATACAATGCATTAGCCAGTGCTGATTGGCCAGAGTACGGAATTCGGCCAATCAGCGCTGGCTCTGCTGGAGGAGGCGGAGTCTAAGATCGCTCCACACCAGTCTCCATTCAGGTCCGACCTTAGACTCCGCCTCCTCCAGCAGAGCCAGCGCTGATTGGCCGAATTCCGTACTCTGGCCAATCAGCACTGGCTAATGCATTGTATTGGCGTGATGAAGCAGTGCTGAATGTATGTGCTTAGCACACACATTCAGCTCTACTTCATCGGGCTAATAGAATGCATTGGCCAATCAGCGCTGGCCAATGCATTCTATTAGCGTGAACTGAGTTTGCACAGGGGTTCTAGTGCACCCTCGGCTCTGCTACATCAGATTGCTACATCTGATGTAGCAGTGCCGAGTGTGCATCAGATGTGTAGTTGAGCAAAACTGACTCAGCACTGCTAAGTCTGCATTCGCATAGGAATGCATTGGCCAGCCTTCGGCCAATCAGCGCTGGCTCTACCGGAGGAGGCGGAGTCTAAGGTCGGACCTGAATGGAGACTGGTGTGGAGCGATCTTAGACTCCGCCTCCTCCAGCAGAGCCAGCGCTGATTGGTCGAGTTCCGTACTCTGGCCAATCAGCACTGGCCAATGCATTTCTATGGGGAAAAGTTAGCTTGCGAAAATCGCAAACTGACAGGGATTTCCATGAAATAAAGTGACTTTTATGCCCCCAGACATGCTTCCCCTGCTGTCCCAGTGTCATTCCAGGGTGTTGGTATCATTTCCTGGGGTGTCATAGTGGACTTGGTGACCCTCCAGACACGAATTTGGGTTTCCCCCTTAACGAGTTTATGTTCCCCATAGACTATAATGGGGTTCGAAACCCATTCGAACACTCGAACAGTGAGCGGCTGTTCGAATCGAATTTCGAACCTCGAACATTTTAGTGTTCGCTCATCTCTAATAGAGAGGAGAAAGCTATATTTGAGTTACATCCATTAGGTGGACTAATATCCAAGTTTTGGATATAGTATAAAATTGTAGTACATATTATTTACTGTTTTTTCATTTGGTCCGTCAATAGCACAATTATGTTAGTAATATATATACTTAGAATCAGGAGTATATTTTCTGGTGCAGATAATGGGATAGATCTCACAATTTAGGGGACATCCGGACAAAACCTCCAATTTATATGCCATATTGGTTGTTGTGTTCTGGGTCTTGGAAATGGTGTATATCATCACTAGGATTGTAGTAGTTATACTTACCTTGTAGAATCGGAGGAGATACATATACCTTTTGTAGGACGATATCCCTAATGCAGTTATTTGGAGTAGGTGCATAAACAGACTTGTTTCAAATGCAATAAGAAGGAGAAGGTTTGAGACATAGTGTGTTTGTATATACGCATCTCCATGGCGAGGGATCACACGGTAATCCTTCATCTCGGTATATACAGCTTGAAATGGAGATCGCGGAACTTAAATTGTCCATTATCGGCTTCCGTCCTGTTTCTGTGCGCAAGGATCATGATCAACACTGGGATCTACATCTGCCTGTATATAAGTATTTAGTACTTTTTCCATCAGAATCGGGATATTGTGATAAGAAGGATTTGAAGATTACGCAGGTGGGCAATATTTAGCATGCTGATTTATATTCATATAACTTCCTAGGGGGCTCATTGGTGCATAAGTCTTGTCGGGATGACTATTTTATTATGCACGTAAAATCATCACGGTTTATATGGAATTTGCTTGTAGTCTGGTAACTTCGTATTTATATCATGTTCAATGTTTCTTTTATTGTTTTGCTTGTTTTAAATATTATTATTTTCAATGTGTGTTTACATGACATAGTTTCCATTTCCCTTTCCATTGGTTTGTATTTCCGGGACACCTCAGGTGTCCACAATCATGGAAAGGGTATTTATAGCAACTGGAGGGTAAAGTAAGTTATGCTACGACTAAGGGGACGTGCCTGTCCTTGAAACGCGTCAGCTGGCCTTACTTTTGGAACATGGAATTGATTTGAGAGCAATCATGCTTGTAACATATACTGGATTTTTTTAAACAAATGTATGAATAAACGCTATGTTTTACTAAAAAGGGACATAAGGAGTGGAGCTGGAAATTTTTTCACTTTTTTCTATGGATATTCCCCACAGCCGATGGGTTATTTTCTCGTGCAACCTCCGTCCTGGAACACCTGGTCACACAACCACTCCGTTTGATCATTTGAAGTAGTTCAAGTAAGTGGGCTGTATTTGTTCCTTCCCCAACACTTCCCATTTATATTTGTATGTTATACATTTATGAGGCATTGACGGCCAGCCATCAAAGGCAATCAGAAAGGAGAGCAAAGATGTTTATTTAGATTAGCCAACAAATACGAAGAGTGAACTGAGTGGTCTGGAGGAAAATGTGGCCACTATGACCCTTGGCTTTATAGACGTAGCAGTCATTTACCAATGACTATATTGCACTATAATAGTAGTGTAGTGTGCCGGTGCTATCTGTACAATATACTACACACATACTGGATGTTATCAGATGGCACTATTAAGGTGGACACATTTGTGCATTCATTGGCTGTTCTGGGTCTTGTTTTTTGCAAGACCAGTTGTATATTTACTTAGGTGTTATTTGGTAATATACATGAGCTAGTACTGAGTTATTAGAAGAATGAGGGTTGAGGAAGAATCTTCTCTGATAGAATAATGGAGATTATTAAGGTACTTAGGGGACGTCAGGGGTAGACTAGACCACAGAGAGCAAAGAACCCCATGGTCTCCTCCCAAACCATGCTATACCCAGAAATAGTGTTGCCATACACTATACATAGGATAACTATGATGTATACATAAGTAATAACATCATGCCTACCATAAGCAGTACTGCTATAAAGTGCACATAATGAACAAACCGATGAAGATAGCTGAGGGCTGAATCCGCCATGTTGAAGAATGGAGAGAAATGGGACCCCTGTTCTTTCTTGTGATAGAGAACAGTTATCCTATCACCGACATGGCTCTGGCATTGCAACTCAGCTCCGACTTCGTTGAGTGCTGCTTTTCAGTGATGGTGCCTGAAAACTACTCCTTACAGCTGATCGGTCCAGTGGCCGGATGTCGGCCCCCAACTTATCAGGTATTTATGACCTATCCTGAGGATAAGCCACAAGAAGCTTAACTGTGGACATCCCATTAACAGCTCTCTTCAATGTAAAGAAGAGTCCAGTAAGTGATTAAATGGCGCCCACATATATATCCCTGATCTCAGTATCATCCAGTCTGCCTGGGGTCATGCTTAGTTCTCCAACATGGCGGCATCTTTGCAAGTTGTCTCCATTTCTACCCAAAACTTGAGCACAATGAAATTGAAACTCTCTGAAAAAATACAAATAAAAAAAAAAATCTGTTCAGTTTATCTGTTCTTCATGCAGAATAATTGTGACTTTGAAAATCACAATTTTTTTCCAAAATTTTTTAAGTAAATTTCGCATTTAGCAACAAAGTTTTAACACCGCCATTGGAATTTTGAAAAACTAATTTGAAATTTTGAAAACATTTTTTTTTTTTTTTCAAAAGATTGTAAATAAGTAAAAAAAAACAAAAAACAGAAAAACAACTAACAACCAAGATTTAACACCAAGATAAAGTACAATAGGTCAAAAAAGAAAAATCTCAGAATTGCTTGGATAGGTAAGCGCACGATGACAGTAATACGACACAAAGTGACTCATGTCAGACCTAAAAAAACAAGCCGAGACTGACTGCGGCAGGAAGAGGTTAAGGCACAACACCTAGATTTGTTCTAGATACTCGAGTGCCTTGTGTGTGCAGGAAATGGTGCGAACCCCAAGCAAGTGGTAAAGGGTCACAGAGCTGAACATGACTTTCTTGTGATTATGGTGTGTGGCAGGGAGTATTCATGCTACTTATATGGCATGTCTCATCCAGGGAAAGCTTGGTGGAAGTGAAAGTCTGACACATTTGCAATTTATGCACATTTTTCATAGGTGTCCTATGTAGGCATTCATTTCAACGTATTTATTCACACATCCTATTTGGGACCATGGGCCCCAAAGATGTAACTTGAAGTTCCTGGGCCCCTGATCTTAGTGGTTTATTTTACGTGCAGAGGGGACTTGGTGCTCCCTCCAACTGCTACAGCTGTACCCCCTATAGCTATGCCCCTGATAGGTCAGCAAAAACAAAAAAAATATATGGAAGCATCAGGTAAATGCAAGTCTATGGGTCTGTGAACAAAAATGGACAACATCTATGTGTCATCCGTTTTTCACAACCCAGAGACACTGAAAAGTACAGGAAATGTTAAAAAAAAAGTTGATCTGTTTTTCACGAACATGAAAATTGGATTGACTATGGACAGCACATGACCAGCAAATTAGAAGAGTGTGGCCACAGACATTACAGGTTCACTGAAATGCGGATGTGGAAATAGGACCTTATTGTTGTCAGACTGGTAGGCTGGTAATGAGTCAGAAATAGAAGCTAGCAAGGAGATCAATAAGTAAGATGGGAAGACTCTCCATAATGTTCTACTCTGGAGAAGAAACATACAATGCCAAAGGTCTGACTATGACTACAAGCATGCTATGCCAAGGATCTGACTATGACTACAAGCATGCTATACCAAGGGTCTGACTATGACTACAAGCATGCTATGCCAAAGGTCTGATTATGACTACACGCATGCTATGCCAGGGGTCTGACTATGACTACAAGCATGCTATACCAAGGGTCTGACTATGACTACAAGCATGCTATGCCAAAGGTCTGACTATGACTACAAGCATGCTATGCCAAAGGTCTGACTATGACTACAAGCATGTTATGCCAAAGGTCTGACTATGACTACAAGCATGCTAAGCCAAGGGTCTGACTATGACCATAAGTATGCAATGCCAAAGGTCTGACTATGACTACAAGCATGCTAAGCCAAGGGTCTGACTATGACTACAAGCATGCTATGCCAAAGGTCTGACTATGACTACAATCATTTCATGCCGAGGGTCTGACTATGACTACAAGCATGCTATGCCAAAGGTCTGACTATGACTACAATCATTTTATGCCAAAGGTCTGACTATGACTACAAGCATGCTATGCCAAAGGTCTGACTACGAGTGCAAGCATGCTATGCCAAGGGTCTGACTATGACTACAAGCATGTTATGCCAAGGGTCTGACTATGACTACAAGCATGCTATGCCAAGGGTCTGTCTATGACTACAAGCATGCTATGCCAAGGGTCTGACTATGACTACAAGCATGCTATGCCAAGGGTCTGTCTATGACTACAAGCATGCTATGCCAAAGGTCTGACTATGACTACAAGCATGCTATGCCAAGGGTCTGACTATGACTACAAGCATGCTATGCCAAAGGTCTGACTATGACTACAATCATGCTATGCCAAAGGTCTGACTATGACTACAATCATGCTATGCCAAAGGTCTGACTATGACTACAAGCATGCTATGCCAAGGGTCTGACTATGACTACAAGCATGCAATGCCAAAGGTCTGACTATGACTACAAGCATGCTATGCCAAGGGTCTGACTATGACTACAAGCATGCTATGCCAAGGGTCTGACTATGACTACAAGCATGCAATGCCAAAGGTCTGACTATGACTACAAGCATGCTATGCCAAGGGTCTGACTATGACTACAAGCATGCTATGCCAAAGGTCTGACTATGACTACACGCATGCTATGCCAGGGGTCTGACTATGACTACAAGCATGCAATGCCAAAGGTCTGACTGTGACTACAAGCATGCTATGCCAAGGGTCTGACTGTGACTACAAGCATGCTATGCCAAAGGTCTGACTATGACTACAAGCATGCTATGCCAAGGGTCTGACTATGACTACAAGCATGCTATACCAAGGGTCTGACTATGACTACAAGCATGCTATGCCAAAGGTCTGACTATGACTACACGCATGCTATGCCAGGGGTCTGACTATGACTACAAGCATGCTATACCAAGGGTCTGACTATGACTACAAGCATGCTATGCCAAAGGTCTGACTATGACTACATGCATGCTATGCCAAAGGTCTGACTATGACTACAAGCATGTTATGCCAAAGGTCTGACTATGACTACAAGCATGCTATGCCAAGGGTCTGACTATGACTACAAGCATGCTATGCCAAGGGTCTGACTATGACTACAAGCATGCTATGCCAAAGGTCTGACTATGACTACAAGCATGCTATGCCAAGGGTCTGACTATGACTACAAGCATGCTATGCCAAAGGTCTGACTATGACTACAAGCATGCTATGCCAAAGGTCTGACTATGACTACAAGCATGCTATGCCAAGGGTCTGACTATGACTACAAGCATGCTATGCCAAAGGTCTGACTATGACTACATGCATGCTATGCCAAAGGTCTGACTATGACTACAAGCATGCTATGCCAAGGGTCTGACTATGACTACAAGCATGCTATGCCAGGGGTCTGACTATGACTACAAGCATGCTATGCCAAGGGTCTGACTATGACTACAAGCATGCTATGCCAGGGGTCTGACTATGACTACAAGCATGCTATGCCAGGGGTCTGACTATGACTACAAGCATGCTATGCCAAAGGTCTGACTATAACTACAAGCATGCTATGCCAAAGGTCTGACTATGACTACAAGCATGCTATGCCAAGGGTCTGACTATGACTACAATCATGCTATGCCAAAGGTCTGACTATAACTACAAGCATGCTATGCCAAGGGTCTGACTATGACTACAAGCATGCTATGCCAAGGGTCTGACTATGACTACAAGCATGCTATGCCAAAGGTCTGACTATGACTACAAGCATGCTATGCCAAGGGTCTGACTATGACTACAAGCATGCTATGCCAAAGGTCTGACTATGACTACAAGCATGCTATGCCAAGGGTCTGACTATGACTACAAGCATGCTATGCCAAGGGTCTGACTATGACTACAAGCATGCTATGCCAAGGGTCTGACTATGACTACAAGCATGCTATGCCAAAGGTCTGACTATGACTACAAGCATGCTATGCCAAGGGTCTGACTATGACTACAAGCATGCTATGCCAAAGGTCTGACTATGACTACAAGCATGCTATGCCAAGGGTCTGACTATGACTACAAGCATGCTATGCCAAGGGTCTGACTATGACTACAAGCATGCTATGCCAAAGGTCTGACTATGACTACAAGCATGCTATGCCAAAGGTCTGACTATGACTACAAGCATGCTATGCCAAAGGTCTGACTATGACTACAAGCATGCTATGCCAGGGGTCTGACTATGACTACAAGCATGTTATGCCGAGGGTCTGTCTATGACTACAAGCATGCTATGCCAAGGGTCTGACTATGACTACAAGCATGCTATGCCAGGGGTCTGACTATGACTACAAGCATGCTATGCCAAAGGTCTGACTATGACTACAAGCATGCTATGCCAGGGGTCTGACTATGACTACAAGCATGCTATGCCAAAGGTCTGACTATGACTACAAGCATGCTATGCCAGGGGTCTGACTATGACTACAAGCATGCTATGCCAGGGGTCTGACTATGACTACAAGCATGCTATGCCAAAGGTCTGACTATGACTACAAGCATGCTATGCCAGGGGTCTGACTATGACTACAAGCGTGCTATGCCAGGGGTCTGACTATGACTACAAGCATGCTATGCCAAAGGTCTGACTATGACTACAAGCATGCTATGCCAGGGGTCTGACTATGACTACAAGCATGCTATGCCAGGGGTCTGACTATGACTACAAGCATGCTATGCCAGGGGTCTGACTATGACTACAAGCATGCTATGCCAAAGGTCTGACTATGACTACAAGCATGCTATGCCAGGGGTCTGACTATGACTACAAGCATGTTATGCCGAGGGTCTGTCTATGACTACAAGCATGCTATGCCAAGGGTCTGACTATTACTACAAGCATGCTATGCCAGGGGTCTGACTATGACTACAAGCATGCTATGCCAAAGGTCTGACTATGACTACAAGCATGCTATGCCAAGGGTCTGACTATGACTACAAGCATGCTATGCCAGGGGTCTGACTATGACTACAAGCATGCTATGCCAAAGGTCTGACTATGACTACAAGCGTGCTATGCCAAGGGTCTGACTATGACTACAAGCGTGCTATGCCAAAGGTCTGACTATGACTACAAGCGTGCTATGCCAAGGGTCTGACTATGACTACAAGCATGTTATGCCAAAGGTCTGACTATGACTACAAGCATGCTATGCCAGGGGTCTGACTATGACTACAAGCATGCTATGCCAAAGGTCTGACTATGACTACAAGCATGCTATGCCAGGGGTCTGACTATGACTACAAGCATGCTATGCCAAGGGTCTGACTATGACTACAAGCATGCTATGCCAAAGGTCTGACTATGACTACAAGCATGCTATGCCAAGGGTCTGACTATGACTACAAGCATGCTATGCCAAAGGTCTGACTATGACTACAAGCATGCTATGCCAAGGGTCTGACTATGACTACAAGCATGCTATGCCAGGGGTCTGACTATGACTACAAGCATGTTATGCCGAGGGTCTGTCTATGACTACAAGCATGCTATGCCAAGGGTCTGACTATGACTACAAGCATGCTATGCCAGGGGTCTGACTATGACTACAAGCATGCTATGCCAAAGGTCTGACTATGACTACAAGCATGCTATGCCAAGGGTCTGACTATGACTACAAGCATGCTATGCCAGGGGTCTGACTATGACTACAAGCATGCTATGCCAGGGGTCTGACTATGACTACAAGCATGCTATGCCAAAGGTCTGACTATGACTACAAGCATGCTATGCCAGGGTCTGACTATGACTACAAGCATGCTATGCCAGGGGTCTGACTATGACTACAAGCATGCTATGCCAAAGGTCTGACTATGACTACAAGCATGCTATGCCAGGGGTCTGACTATGACTACAAGCGTGCTATGCCAGGGGTCTGACTATGACTACAAGCATGCTATGCCAAAGGTCTGACTATGACTACAAGCATGCTATGCCAGGGGTCTGACTATGACTACAAGCATGCTATGCCAGGGGTCTGACTATGACTACAAGCATGCTATGCCAGGGGTCTGACTATGACTACAAGCATGCTATGCCAGGGGTCTGACTATGACTACAAGCATGCTATGCCAAAGGTCTGACTATGACTACAAGCATGCTATGCCAGGGGTCTGACTATGACTACAAGCGTGCTATGCCAGGGGTCTGACTATGACTACAAGCATGCTATGCCAAAGGTCTGACTATGACTACAAGCATGCTATGCCAGGGGTCTGACTATGACTACAAGCATGCTATGCCAGGGGTCTGACTATGACTACAAGCATGCTATGCCAGGGGTCTGACTATGACTACAAGCATGCTATGCCAAAGGTCTGACTATGACTACAAGCATGCTATGCCAGGGGGTCTGACTATGACTACAAGCATGTTATGCCGAGGGTCTGTCTATGACTACAAGCATGCTATGCCAAGGGTCTGACTATTACTACAAGCATGCTATGCCAGGGGTCTGACTATGACTACAAGCATGCTATGCCAAAGGTCTGACTATGACTACAAGCATGCTATGCCAAGGGTCTGGACTATGACTACAAGCATGCTATGCCAGGGGTCTGACTATGACTACAAGCATGTTATGCCAAAGGTCTGACTATGACTACAAGCGTGCTATGCCAAGGGTCTGACTATGACTACAAGCGTGCTATGCCAAGGTCTGACTATGACTACAAGCGTGCTATGCCAAGGGTCTGACTATGACTACAAGCATGCTATGCCAGGGGTCTGACTATGACTACAAGCATGCTATGCCAAAGGTCTGACTATGACTACAAGCATGCTATGCCAGGGGTCTGACTATGACTACAAGCATGCTATGCCAAAGGTCTGACTATGACTACAAGCATGCTATGCCAAAGGTCTGACTATGACTACAAGCATGCTATGCCAAAGGTCTGACTATGACTACAAGCATGCTATGCCAAAGGTCTGACTATGACTACAAGCATGCTATGCCAAAGGTCTGACTATGACTACAAGCATGCTATGCCAAAGGTCTGACTATGACTACAAGCATGCTATGCCAAAGGTCTGACTATGACTACAAGCATGCTATGCCAAGGGTCTGACTATGACTACAAGCATGCTATGCCAAGGGTCTGACTGTGACTACAAGCATGCTATGCCAGGGGTCTGACTATGACTACAAGCATGCTATGCCAAGGGTCTGACTATGACTACAAGCATGCTAAGCCAAAGGTCTGACTATGACTACAAGCATGCTATGCCAAGGGTCTGACTATGACTACAAGCATGCTATGCAGGGGTCTGACTATGACTACAAGCATGCTATGCCAGGGGTCTGACTATGACTACGAGCATGCTATGCCAAAGGTCTGACTATGACTACGAGCATGCTATGCCAGGGGTCTGACTATGACTACAAGCGTGCTATGCCAGGGGTCTGACTATGACTACAAGCATGCTATGCCAAAGGTCTGACTATGACTACAAGCATGCTATGCCAGGGGTCTGACTATGACTACAAGCATGCTATGCCAGGGGTCTGACTATGACTACAAGCATGCTATGCCAGGGGTCTGACTATGACTACAAGCATGCTATGCCAAAGGTCTGACTATGACTACAAGCATGCTATGCCAGGGGTCTGACTATGACTACAAGCATGTTGATGCGAGGGTCTGTCTATGACTACAAGCATACTATGCCAAGGGTCTGACTATTACTACAAGCATGCTATGCCAGGGGTCTGACTATGACTACAAGCATGCTATGCCAAAGGTCTGACTATGACTACAAGCATGCTATGCCAAGGGTCTGACTATGACTACAAGCATGCTATGCCAGGGGTCTGACTATGACTACAAGCATGCTATGCCAAAGGTCTGACTATGACTACAAGCGTGCTATGCCAAGGGTCTGACTATGACTACAAGCGTGCTATGCCAAAGGTCTGACTATGACTACAAGCGTGCTATGCCAAGGGTCTGACTATGACTACAAGCATGTTATGCCAAAGGTCTGACTATGACTACAAGCATGCTATGCCAGGGGTCTGACTATGAACTACAAGCATGCTATGCCAAAGGTCTGACTATGACTACAAGCATGCTATGCCAGGGGTCTGACTATGACTACAAGCATGCTATGCCAAGGGTCTGACTATGACTACAAGCATGCTATGCCAAAGGTCTGACTATGACTACAAGCATGCTATGCCAAGGGTCTGACTATGACTACAAGCATGCTATGCCAAGGGGTCTGACTATGACTACAAGCATGCTATGCCAAAGGTCTGACTATGACTACAAGCATGCTATGCCAAGGGTCTGACTATGACTACAAGCATGCTATGCCAAAGGTCTGACTATGACTACAAGCATGCTATGCCAGGGGTCTGACTATGACTACAAGCATGCTATGCCAGGGGTCTGACTATGACTACGAGCATGCTATGCAAAGGTCTGACTATGACTACGAGCATGCTATGCCAGGGGTCTGACTATGACTACAAGCGTGCTATGCCAGGGGTCTGACTATGACTACAAGCATGCTATGCCAAAGGTCTGACTATGACTACAAGCATGCTATGCCAGGGGTCTGACTATGACTACAAGCATGCTATGCCAGGGGTCTGACTATGACTACAAGCATGCTATGCCAGGGGTCTGACTATGACTACAAGCATGCTATGCCAAAGTCTGACTATGACTACAAGCATGCTATGCCAGGGGTCTGACTATGACTACAAGCATGTTATGCCGAGGGTCTGTCTATGACTACAAGCATACTATGCCAAGGGTCTGACTATTACTACAAGCATGCTATGCCAGGGGTCTGACTATGACTACAAGCATGCTATGCCAAAGGTCTGACTATGACTACAAGCATGCTATGCCAAGGGTCTGACTATGACTACAAGCATGCTATGCCAGGGTCTGACTATGACTACAAGCATGCTATGCCAAAGGTCTGACTATGACTACAAGCGTGCTATGCCAAGGGTCTGACTATGACTACAAGCGTGCTATGCCAAAGGTCTGACTATGACTACAAGCGTGCTATGCCAAGGGTCTGACTATGACTACAAGCATGTTATGCCAAAGGTCTGACTATGACTACAAGCATGCTATGCCAGGGGTCTGACTATGACTACAAGCATGCTATGCCAAAGGTCTGACTATGACTACAAGCATGCTATGCCAGGGGTCTGACTATGACTACAAGCATGCTATGCCAAGGGTCTGACTATGACTACAAGCATGCTATGCCAAAGGTCTGACTATGACTACAAGCATGCTATGCCAAGGGTCTGACTATGACTACAAGCATGCTTATGCCAAGGGTCTGACTATGACCTACAAGCATGCTATGCCAAAGGTCTGACTATGACTACAAGCATGCTATGCCAAGGGTCTGACTATGACTACAAGCATGCTATGCCAAAGGTCTGACTATGACTACAAGCATGCTATGCCAAGGGTCTGACTATGACTACAAGCATGCTATGCCAGGGGTCTGACTATGACTACAAGCATGTTATGCCGAGGGTCTGTCTATGACTACAAGCATGCTATGCCAAAGGTCTGACTATGACTACAAGCATGCTATGCCAAGGTCTGACTATGACTACAAGCAGCTATACAGATCTGACTATGCCAGATGCCAGGGTCTGACTATGACTACAAGCATGCTATGCCAAAGGTCTGACTTGACTCAGGGGGTATGACTACAAGCATGCTATGCCAGGGGTCTGACTATGACTACAAGCGTGCTATGCCAGGGGTCTGACTATGACTACAAGCATGCTATGCCAAAGGTCTGACTATGACTACAAGCATGCTATGCCAGGGGTCTGACTATGACTACAAGCATGCTATGCCAGGGGTCTGACTATGACTACAAGCATGCTATGCCAGGGGTCTGACTATGACTACAAGCATGCTATGCCAAAGGTCTGACTATGACTACAAGCATGCTATGCCAGGGGTCTGACTATGACTACAAGCATGTTATGCCGAGGGTCTGTCTATGACTACAAGCATGCTATGCCAAGGGTCTGACTATTACTACAAGCATGCTATGCCAGGGGTCTGACTATGACTACAAGCATGCTATGCCAAAGGTCTGACTATGACTACAAAGCATGCTATGCCAAGGGTCTGACTATGACTACAAGCATGCTATGCCAGGGGTCTGACTATGACTACAAGCATGCTATGCCAAAGGTCTGACTATGACTACAAGCGTGCTATGCCAAGGGTCTGACTATGACTACAAGCGTGCTATGCCAAAGGTCTGACTATGACTACAAGCGTGCTATGCCAAGGGTCTGACTATGACTACAAGCATGTTATGCCCAAAGGTCTGACTATGACTACAAGCATGCTATGCCAGGGGTCTGACTATGACTACAAGCATGCCTATGCCAAAGGTCTGACTATGACTACAAGCATGCTATGCCAGGGGTCTGACTATGACTACAAGCATGCTATGCCAAAGGTCTGACTATGTCTACAAGCATGCTATGCCAAAGGTCTGACTATGACTACAAGCATGCTATGCCAAAGGTCTGACTATGACTACAAGCATGCTATGCCAAAGGTCTGACTATGACTACAAGCATGCTATGCCAAAGGTCTGACTATGACTACAAGCATGCTATGCCAAAGGTCTGACTATGACTACAAGCATGCTATTGCCAAAGGTCTGACTATGACTACAAGCATGCTATGCCAAGGGTCTGACTATGACTACAAGCATGCTATGCCAAGGGTCTGACTGTGACTACAAGCATGCTATGCCAGGGGTCTGACTATGACTACAAGCATGCTATGCCAAGGGTCTGACTATGACTACAAGCATGCTAAGCCAAAGGTCTGACTATGACTACAAGCATGCTATGCCAAGGGTCTGACTATGACTACAAGCATGCTATGCCAAGGGTCTGACTATGACTACAAGCATGCTATGCCAAAGGTCTGACTATGACTACAAGCGTGCTATGCCAATGGTCTGACTATAACTACAAGCATGCTATGCCAAGGGTCTGACTATGACTACAAGCATGCTATGCCAAGGGTCTGACTGTGACTACAAGCATGCTATGGCAAGGGGTCTGACTATGACTACAAGCATGTTATGCCAAAGGTCTGACTATGACTACAAGCATGCTATGTCAGGGGTCTGACTATGACTATAAGCATGCTATGCCAAAGGTCTGACTATGACTACAAGCATGCTATGCCAAGGATCTGACTATGACTACAAGCATGCTATGCCAAGGGTCTGACTATGACTACAAGCATGCTATGCCAAGGGTCTGACTATGACTACAAGCATGCTATGCCAAGGGTCTGACTATGACTACAAGCATGCTATGCCAAGGGTCTGACTATGACTACAAGCATGCTATGCCAAGGGTCTGACTATGACTACAAGCATGCTATGCCAAAGGGTCTGACTATAACTACAAGCATGCTATGCCAAAGGTCTGACTATGACTACAAGCATGCTATGCCAAGGGTCTGACTATGACTACAAGCATGCTATGCCAAGGGTCTGACTATGACTACAAGCATGCTATGCCAAAGGTCTGACCTATGACTACAAGCATGCTATGCCAAGGGTCTGACTATGACTACAAGCATGCTATGCCAAGGGTCTGACTATGACTACAAGCATGCTATGCCAAAGGTCTGACTATGACTACAAGCATGCTATGCCAAGGGTCTGACTATGACTACAAGCATGCTATGCCAAGGGTCTGACTATGACTACAAGCATCGCTATGCCAAGGGTCTGACTATGACTACAAGCATGCTATGCCAAGGGTCTGACTATGACTACAAGCATGCTATGCCAAAGGTCTGACTATGACTACAAGCATGCTATGCCAAGGGTCTGACTATGACTACAAGCATGCTATGCCAAAGGTCTGACTATGACTACAAGCATTGCTATGCCAAGGGTCTGACTATGACTACAAGCATGCTATGCCAAGGGTCTGACTATGACTACAAGCATGCTATGCCAAGGGTCTGACTATGACTACAAGCATGCTATGCCAAAGGTCTGACTATGACTACAAGCATGCTATGCCAAGGTCTGACTATGACTACAAGCATGCTATGCCAAAGGTCTGACTATGACTACAAGCATGCTATGCCAAGGGTCTGACTATGACTACAAGCATGCTATGCCAAAGGTCTGACTATGACCTACAAGCATGCTATGCAAAGGTCTGACTATGACTACAAGCATGCTATGCCAGGGGTCTGACTATGACTACAAGCATGCTATGCCCAAGGGTCTGACTATGACTACAAGCATGCTATGCCAAAGGTCTGACTATGACTACAAGCATGCTATGCCAAAGGTCTGACTATGACTACAAGCATGCTATGCGAAAGGTCTGACTATGACTACAAGCATGCTATGCCAAAGGTCTGACTATGACTACAATCATGCTATGCCAAAGGTCTGACTATGACTACAAGCATGCTATGCCAAAGGTCTGACTATGACTACAAGCATGCTATGCCAAAGGTCTGACTATGACTACAAGCATGCTATGCCAAAGGTCTGACTATGACTACAAGCATGCTATCCAAGGGTCTGACTATGACTACAAGCATGCTATGCCAAAGGTCTGACTATGACTACAAGCATGCTATGCCAAAGGTCTGACTATGACTACAAGCATGCTATGCCAAAGGTCTGACTATGACTACAAGCATGCTATGCCAGGGGTCTGACTATGACTACAAGCATGTTATGCCAAAGGTCTGACTATGACTACAAGCATGCTATGCCAGGGGTCTGACTATGACTACAAGCATGCTATGCCAAAGGTCTGACTATGACTACAAGCATGCTATGCCAGGGGTCTGACTATGACTACAAGCATGCTATGCCAAGGGTCTGACTATGACTACAAACATGCTATGCCAAAGGTCTGACTATGGACTACAAGCATGCTATGCCAAAGGTCTGACTATGACTACAAGCATGCTATGCCAAAGGTCTGACTATGACTACAAGCATGCTATGCCAAAGGTCTGACTATGACTACAAGCATGCTATGCAAAGGTCTGACTATGACTACAAGCATGCTATGCCAAGGGTCTGACTATGACTACAAGCATGCTATGCCAAGGGTCTAACTATGACTACAAGCATGCTATGCCAAGGGTCTGACTATGACTACAAGCATGCTATGCCAAGGGTCTGACTGTGACTACAAGCATGCTATGCCAGGGGTCTGACTATGACTACAAGCATGCTATGCCAAGGGTCTGACTATGACTACAAGCATTGCTAAGCCAAAGGTCTGACTATGACTACAAGCATGCTATGCCAAGGGTCTGACTATGACTACAAGCATGCTATGCCAAGGGTCTGACTATGACTACAAGCATGCCTATGCCAAAGGTCTGACTATGACTACAAGCGCAGTGCCTATGCCAAGGGGTCTGACTATAACTACAAGCATGCTATGCCAAGATCTGACTATGACTACAAGCATGCTATGCCAAGGGTCTGACTGTGACTACAAGCATGCTATGCCAAGGGTCTGACTATGACTACAAGCATGCTATGCCAAAGGTCTGACTATGACTACAAGCATGCTATGCTCAAGGGTCTGACTATGACTATAAGCATGCTATGCCAAAGGTCTGACTATGACTACAAGCATGCTATGCCAAGGTCTGACTATGACTACAAGCATGCTATGCCAAGGGTCTGACTATGACTACAAGCATGCTATGCCAAGGGTCTGACTATGACTACAAGCATGCTATGCCAAGGGTCTGACTATGACTACAAGCATGCTATGCCAAGGGTCTGACTATGACTACAAGCATGCTATGCCAAAGGTCTGACTATGACTACAAGCATGCTATGCCAAAGGTCTGACTATGACTACAAGCATGCTATGCCAAGGTCTGACTATGACTACAAGCATGCTATGCCAAGGGTCTGGACTATGACTACAAGCATGCTATGCAAGGGTCCTGACTATGACTACAAGCATGCTATGCCAAGGGTCTGACTATGACTACAAGCATGCTATGCCAAGGGTCTGACTATGACTACAAGCATGCTATGCCAAGGACTGACTATGACTACAAGCATGCTAGGGACTATGACTACAAGCATGCTATGCCAAAGGTCTGACTATGACTACAAGCATGCTATGCCCCAAGGGTCTGACTACTGACTACAGCCATGCTATCCAAAGGTCTGACTATGACTACAAGCATGCTATGCCAAGGGTCTGACTATGACTACCAAGCATGCTATGCTCCAAGGGTCTGACTCAATGACAACAAGCCATGCTATGCCAAGGGTCTGACTAATGACTACAAGCATGCCTATGCCAAAGGTCTGACTATGACTCACACAGCATGCTAATGCCCAAATGATCTACTATGACTACAAGCATAAGCTAATGCCAAGGGCTCTCA